>NC_036638.1:10642998-10802998 GCF_002806865.2 Cucurbita pepo subsp. pepo
TTTACAACTGCCGTATGAAAGAAGGGACCTCAGTTAGAGAACATGTCCTGGACATGATGGTCCATTTCAATGTGGCAGAAGTAAATGGAGTTGTCATTGATGAGAAGAGCCAAGTTAGTTTTATCATGGAGTCTCTTCCGAAGAGCTTCCTACAGTTCCGCACGAATGCGATGATGAACAAGATAGAATATAACTTAACTGCTCTTCTCAATGAGCTACAGACTTATCAGTCTCTCTCCCTTCCTCAACCTGGACAAATTTTGAATTATTACATTATACACATTTGCTTCTCGTAGTAATTTCTTAGAGACAGCAACATTTGCTTCTCCTATTTGTCCCTTGTTCATTAAGAGGGACTGATAAGTCTGTAGCTCATTGAGAAGAGTAGTTAAGTTATATTTTATCTTGTTCATCATCGCATTCATGCGGAACGGTAGGAAGCTCTTCGGAAGAGACTCCATGATAAAACTAACTTGGCTCTTCTCATCAATGACAGCTCCATTTACTTCTGCCACATTGAAATAGACCATCATGTTCAGGACATGTTCTCTAACTGAGGTCCCTTCTTTCATACGGCAGTTGTAAACGTATTTTATGGCATCATGTCTAAGGGAGCAGGACAGTTGTCCAAACATCCATTTCACAGATTCCATAATCTCTTTAGCAGTACCCATAACATCGTGTTTCTAAGTCAAAACATCAGATATCTTGGCTAAAATGTACACTCGGGCTTTGTCATTTGCCCTTGTCCATCTGTCATATGCATCCCCAAACTGTTCGGTTTGCATTTGAGCTGGGGTTTGGAGGACATTCCTCAGTTAAAACAAACTTAAATCATCAATTACAAATATTGTGTTTAGGTTTGATTTCCAAGTTGCGTAATTGTTGCCGTTTAATTTCTCAGAAGCGAGTAATTGTACTATTGAGCTTGTCATGCTGTGATATAAAGAAAATTATAGTAGTGAATTGACTTAATCTTTTTTAATCCAATCAGGTTTAGCAAATGTAATAATGTACCCAAAAGTTACTAATTTGCAACGATACTTTAGTGAGTCAGAGTAACGGCTACCGAGGGGCAATCAATCACTCCTTTACTAAACCAAGACATTCTTGACTTAAACACTAATCCTAGAATAACTCTTTATTCCTATAGTGTTTTAGTTATCGCTACTTTGGTCAAGAATATACTAACTCTTAGTAATTCTTCGTAAGTGTGACCCGCCATTTTCAAATCTCGGAGATCGGCCCCAACAATGCTATCGAATGAAAAAGCCAAAGTTGGGAATGGACTTAAGAAATCCTATCCATTTTTGGAGTTTGCGTTGTTTCTTCTCCCATGTTTCGATCCTCCGAATGGGTAGTTGCTCTAGGGAAACATGCAGGCGAAACATGGGTATCTCACGGTGCAAACCTAGTGGTGGAGACCATAGGATGTGTTGATATACTTCCTTCCACTTACTATAAATACTTTATCTATTCACCTTGTTATTGACTCATGCAAACACCTTCTGAACGGAGGCTGCTCCTAGGGCGACACGAGGTCGAGCATGAATCTCACGGTGTGAATTTTCTAGAGAGCGAAAAAAAAAAAAACGATGTATTTCATATACCTCTTTCCTCCCACAAAGTATTTTAGACGGTTGGGTATACTCATTACTTAGGTATAATTATAGATTTTAACGTCTATCTCATTTTATGACGTTGAAATTAACCTATGATATGCATTTAACATGCTTTATATAACAATTATATAATCATCTATTCCATACAAAAAAATAACAATTTATATCTATCACTCATGGAACCCTAAACATGCATACTATACATTATAACACTTATAACATACTTTTAATGCATGAAACATGCTTAGCCTATGGTGGGTTTTTAAATCTATATACCATACTTTATGCATATACATTTTCTATTTAATTAAAACATACATTCACCATGCATAATTAATTAAACACAATAAAGTGGAATGGTTTTGGCATTTTAAAGCAAGCAAATAACTAAATTATTACATTAATAATTAAAAAATAACGTGATCCACTCCCTCGAGCCTGCTGCGGGTCGGGAAGCAAAAATTCTTCCTTCTTCTTCTTCTTCGGTTCAACTTGCCATCATTTTCATTGTCAATCAATTACAACCTAAAATGGACTCTAATGACTCCATAAAAATTATAGACATTTCTTCGCTCATTAAAGCCCATACACATTAGGCCAATTACAATAACGATATCAAATGGAAGCATAAAAAAATGTCAAAACCATAAACATCCACTTTAGCATCCACAATTTTTCATTCATGAAATGGTACCTACCATGCTCATATTAATGTAAATAAAGTACCTAAAACTTGCTCCGATACCAATTGATGGTGTTGTTATAACACATGCGGAAACAATTTGGATCTTAAGCACTCTAAGTACATCAATTATAGTAAATAGCTAGCATGTTCTTAAGTATTAAAACTCAAGGAGTTTGAGTACTAACCTTTTGTTGTTCAAATAACTTTTTCCTCACGAAAAAGAGTTTCGAACCACCACTAGTGTCTTCCCTACTATTCTCCGGGCTTAGAACGGGATTGTGGAATCCGGTAAGTGACTAAACTTGGAAGGGATTTAGTATATATGAAGAGAGAGTTTGTGGGAGTTTTTCTCAAGGTTTTTCCAAGGGCTAAGTTCCATCTACCTTGATCACTCTATTTATAGAGAAATATTAAATTTGAGATCACCAAATCTTGACACTCAAAATTCCACTCAAATATTTGAGATTAGGTGGGAAGCATGCAAGTTTGAGCTAACCAAATTTTGACACTCAAAATTCCACTAAAATTTGTGGGGTTTATTTGGAAAGCATGCAAGTTCGGTTAAACCAAATTTTGACACCTCAAAATTTCACTCACTTAAACATGGATTTTTCAATGAAGTCAACATTTTAACATTTTTTTAATTTTAATTCAACAATTAATTGAAATAATTAATTTCAAATCAAAATAATATTAAATGATTAATTAAACAATTTAATTAATATTTAACATTCTATCAAATGCCAATCCCAATCAATTCCCGCCCATATTGATTATGAATCACTATTCATAATTAAAATATTTAAATCTTATTTAAATATCTCAAATTCTCTCTTTTTGTTCAATTCATAATTAAAACATAATGCAGTTAAATATATCGTATATATTTAGCGTATATTCCCAATTTGAATTCGAACACTTCGAACTCACTCGTCACATTGTTCTAAGGTTTAGTCCGATATGAGCTAGCTGAGGGATCTAATGGATCTACAGATCATGGGCTCCAACGATCCGAGATTAACCGGCTAAACTCATTAACCTTGTTAACCAACATTTGTTAACTACTAGGACACTCCACTATAGCCTAGTAGTTGCACTCCCCTCACTATAGATATATTTCTGTCCATTTGATATAACCATGATTAGTAAGTCGATCCTTCACAGTTGTTCGTAATTAGAGCTGAGTCAATTTACCGTTTTACCCCTAAAGTTACTTCTTGTTCCTTAAGTCCCACTGATCCTCTAATGAACAATTGGTTTGTGGTCCAACCATCAAACTGAATCCCTCTCGGGCCGATGAGAGGGTGGGGCCCCTTGTTCAAGACTTAGAGTCAGTACTTAAAGAAACAACCTCTCTACTATCCCTAAAAACGGGTAGGAGTGAATTCCATCTTACACCCTATGTCCTCAGCTATTCACCCAGTCTTACCCTTGAAATGGGAGGCTTATTGAGTCGGCAAACTCGGGCCACTCTCAACCATGCAAATCTAAGGATAATTATGAATAAACAGGAGTTCATAGNTATGTCCTCAGCTATTCACCCAGTCTTACCCTTGAAATGGGAGGCTTATTGAGTCGGCAAACTCGGGCCACTCTCAACCATGCAAATCTAAGGATAATTATGAATAAACAGGAGTTCATAGTTAGCTCAGGATTAAGGTCGAGTTACCTAGGTCATCGAGTGAAAAAATCAGTCTCAATAGTAAACGACATTATAAAGTGAGAGTGATTTTCTTCATGGTCCGATCTTATGCAATACTCATTGCATAGGACACCCCCACTCACATGTCTCCGCATGTACAATTTAGTGATCACATTGTTTATATCATATACAAAAGTGAGCCGCATCCATAGTGTCTCTAGGATACTTAGCCTTATCCTTATACTATAGATCATTTTGACTATATACTTGAACTTGATCCACTCTTATGTCTCTACATATAGTTCAAGTAATCATACTATAGCCAGAGTGTTCTTAGTTTATTGGATTTAGATTAATAATAATCCTAAAATTCACTTTATTCAATAACAATTTTTACTAAATAAACATCAATAATAACTTTATTGAAAATAAAATATGTTTTTATTTATAAACTATGAGTTTTTGGACATAAAACTCAACAAAATGTATTGGTAAAACTTGATTATGAGACTTCGTGTATGTATTGAATGACATAATGCTGTGAAAGACAGTTGTGGCAATTACTTACCGAGTGTATGAATTAATTATACCGACAAAGACATAGATTGGTTATTAGTTACAAGCTAGTCAAGGTTTCAGTTTTCAAGACCACATGCTAATTGGTCATGTTTTAAGCTTGGTCACAAGCTAATTGATCAGTGTTGGCAGGTTCGATAGGAGGTACATGTTGGTTGTCCTACCTCGTCCCCCTCCCCTCCCCAACAATTTTAACCCCTCGATTTTCTTTTTATATTTTTATTGTATATATGCATATCTAATCCGAGCGAGTGGTTACATATCGAGCATTCAACATTTACAAAATATTTTTCAAGTAAAAACAAGGGTGGACAAAGGCGGTAAGGAAGACTATTCTCATGTTTTGATCGTATTTCTAAATTATTTTGTTTTATTTACTTTAATATGTCCACTTTTAATTTCTTTTCAAACTTTGAGATATTTGTTTTAAAGAGTGTTAATCGTGTTTTAATATTTAATTTCGTTAGTTAGTGTTCGCTCTAAAAATTTGGTTATTTAAAATAAATTTAATTGGCCTGCAACTTAAAAAAGTTTTAATTAAAAATTTGAAAATATTTGTCTTTTATATATATATATATATTATTTTTCATTTTATTGAAGTCAAATGTATAACCAGACATAATTTCGATAATTTTCAACACTAGCGATAAACGTTATACATTTTCATTAATATTTTTGAACTTTTTTAAAAATTTATGCAAAAACTGAAATTAATAATAGTTTTAATTTTTAAATTTTTTTAAGGATAATTTGGAATTTATTTAAAAAAATGAAAGAAAATATTGGGTAAAGTATGGAATATTTTGATTAATATAATATTTAAAGAAATAATTTGAGGAAAAAGAAAGAAAATGAGTTAGTTACCCGTACGTTCGTCCACAGGTAATAAAAAGCAGTTAATAAATCTCAGGTTTGAAGAAGATGAGATAATATTATTTGTAAGAATTGGTAAACGACACTTGTACGCGTTCATGACGAGAGACAGACACACACAGATCGGATTCATATGCAATCCCGTATCGCTTTTCCTTTTCCGCCATTGGAGCTCCTTTCCACTATTCCCTGCTTCTTCAATTCCGCTTCCTTTTCCTCATCATCCTTATCACGTACGTATCTCTTCCTTCGTTTCCCCTTTCACTCCATTCATCATGTTTTTGGATGATTTTCGTCTTTGTGCTTCTTAGATTCAACTTGTTTGTGTTTTCGTCTTCCTTGATTCCCCTGCTTTTTATCCTCTAATTCTAGTTCATCGTTTTTTTCAATCGCTTTTCGCTCCGATCATTTTTTTCTTTCCCGATACAATGCAATTTCGAGGTTGACTTTATTGGTTTTTTTATTGAACTTCTTCGATTCCCCTGCTTTGTGTTGCAATTGACCAATGCATTTGCTTATAGGCATGCATGAGCGTTAAAACATGTACTGTCTAGGAGGGGATATATTGTGAATTCGAGATTGATATATTCTTCTTGTTCTTTTGTTACTTCGTTTTTATTGCTCGAATTCCGTGCTTTGTATTACCTATGATGCATCTACGTGTACTTGTGTGGGGGCGGATGTCTGTACTGGATTTATTATGTCCTCTATGTTTGGATTGAAGTTGGTCCGTTTCTCTTCTGGCTTATAGATTCTTGTCTGTTTGGCTTTTTAATTCGAATCAAGAGAAAATAAATTTTAATTTCCTATTTGCTCATTAAACTGAAAATCTCTATCACTTTGTGTGTGCGATCGTGTTCTGGCTCTGCCAATTTTAATTGTTATGCAGAACAAAATAAGAATAACGTTTGGATTTAGGGTAATTGCAGTTCTTGTTGTGGCCTATCTCTTAGATTATTATTGTAGGCTTTATGGATAGAGCTTCACTTATCGCTGTATTCTTTAATCCCCATATTGACAGAAACATGTCAGAAGGCATGAAGTTGGAAAATGGCTCTGTTGAGCAAGATGAGGATCTCCATAACTCTGCAACTGAAAAGGTAAATAGTGCATTCCTTCTTATTTGAATGTTAAAGATGATCAAACCCATTTTCCACGATATTCAAATTGCTTTAACTTGCGCATAATAATCTATAAAAGGGAACAGGCTCTGCCTTACTGTCCGTTCATCTAATCTACTCATAGGAACGCTTTTTGAAGCTTGAGTAATTATTTAGGAGGGGTATGTCAATTATTTTGCGATTAAAACGTAAACTTTCAAGACTTGTGCCATCTTTTAGCCCAATAAATGCATATTTATTGCAGAGTACAGATAGTAATATATACATATACTTTTTTTTTGAATCAGACAGTATCTACTTTCTCATTTCCTCCTCTGTTAAAGGATTCTCACATATTTCGAGGGGGAAATGGCGCCGTTTTGTCTATGCAGAAAAAGCAGATACTGAACTGATAAATTAATGGCTACTATTTTAAAAGGAATGCCTAGGTGTGTCCCTGGGCTCTGTGCAGTCATTCTCTTGGCATATTGCTTCCCTTAAAAGTACATCTTTGTGTGCTAATTCCTTCCTTGTGAACCTTGTGAAGGATTACAGTGTGAAGAAATATCTGTATTTGACAAGGGATGCTTCTAGTAATATTAGTTCCCATAGAATGCCTATTTCTATTGATGCTTATATATATATAGACTGACCAACTTTCCTCAATACGCATAGCCTAGCATTGATCCAGGGCAACCCCCATCACTCACCTGGCAACGAAAACTAAACAGTGAGGGAGTTTCACTTCGGCAGTTCAGGTTGCATCTGAAAGAGATAGTTCATCTGGTATTTTGAATTTCAGATGATTTCTTTTAAGATCTCTATTATACCTTATAACTTTGTGAGCATATATGTCATGGCTGAATGGTTCAGTGTTTCTTGGTGTCCAAGCAGTTAAAAAAGCTTGGTATTCATTATTTTGTTTCTATAATATCAGAATTTGACGGATTTATACTTCCATCTAGGATTGGTCTTCTTTTATAGATATTATTGATCTTCTTTAATAGATATTATAATGTGAAAATAAGATCACATGCTTGCCTATTTTTATAAAATCAATGTTTCTATGCATTACTGGTACTCAAATCATCAAAAGGATGCAGTTTAAACTCATGGTTTGAACTATCAGCCATGATGACTGTGTTCTGTATGAAATATTACTCACTCCTTTTCTTTTCCAGGCTCCTGTAGGACTTAGGCTAGTCCGCCATATACGAGAAGAATCTGTGAAAGGAAGGGTAGTAATTTTATTGTAGTATGGCCAGTCCAGTTTGATTCTTAGGTTTGCAAGTAAATAGATCTAGAAATTATTGACTACCTCTTCTTGTCTGCATTTCAGGGGGCTATGATAAATCCTTTTATCAGACGCCAAATAACTGATACTCATGGAATACCTCTAGGTGGTATTGGGTAAGTCTTTCTATCTTTATATTTTTCCCTCTCCAAATTTAGTATAACATGTACAGGACAATTTCTTTACTTGATATCTGCATTTTTCATTCACCTATCCTCCTTTTCATAATTGCATGCTTTTAATATTTGAAGATCTAAATACTCTTCCAAAGTCAAGTTTAAAATCTGCATTAAGAACATGGAAAAGATTCTTTATATTTGTTTAGCCAGATTGAATAATGCTTAGGACCTTCGATATATATAGGATATGCAAAGTTACAGGTGATAGAAGCAAGTATTGACTGTTCAGATTGAATCAAGAACAATAAGAAATTTAAGCCCCCAATATCTTTTTATTTACATCTAAATTAAAATTTTAAGAAGTAGAAAGAATTTTGAATATTTACAGGAAGTGTACAGATTTCACATTGATCTTTGCATGTAGCTTGTCTGAATTTTATGTTGATGACCTCTTTTATGAAATATGTATCTTTACTTGTAATCTTCCCTTCCATGTGGATCTGCACCGATATTTGGCTATTACTTATGCTTGTTTTATACTGAAGTTGTCAATTATGTAAGCTTTTGGTCCATTGAAATTGACCTGAGAATAATTATATGTAGCTATTCTTATTCTTTGTTCTTTTGTTATTTAACAATCCAAATGTTTAGATCAGGAAGCATTGGAAGAAGTTACCGAGGTGAATTTCAACGATGGCAACTATTCCCTAGAAAATGTGAAGATAAGACAATTTTAGCAAATCAGTTTTCCGTGAGTTCATTGAATCCCAATTAGATGCCTTTCTTTGTTTCTTTCTTTCTGTGTCGAGAGGCTTTTTAATGTGTATCACACGTCCTGTGTGTTCATTTTCATCCTTTTGGATTCATTAGTTACCAAAAAGTTAGTCAATTCAATTATTAATAATAATCTAATTACGAGTACTGCAATAGGTTTTTGTTTCACGACCGAACGGGAAGAAGTATTCTACTGTACTATGTGCACAGAACCCTCAAACCGAGAGGTAGTTACTGAACTTTTTTATGATGTCAAGTTTATCTGCATTTGGAGATTGTTGAATGGCATAATTCAAAAGTAGATGTTTATTTGCCCTCTCATTATCATATACACCATCAGGGATGTTGAATTATCAGGAATTGGGTCTTGGGACTGGAATTTGAAGGGTCATAGGTCTACATATCATGCTTTGTATCCACGAGCTTGGACAATATACGATGGTATTTTTTTAATTCTACATTTTATGCTTCTTAAGTTCATCATCATTTATAAAATGTATGTCATTTTTCACCCTTTTCCTCCACTGCAGGTGAACCGGATCCAGAACTTAAAATAGTTTGCCGTCAAATTTCACCTATTATTCCCCATAATTACAAGGAGAGCAGTTACCCTGTCTCGGTTTTTACTTTCACGGTAGAACTGCATTTCTGTATTCACATTTATTTTATTTTATTTTTTTGCTGTTGTTGGTTTGTCTTATGAATTTAAGTTCACCATTGGTCTCTTGATCTATTTTTCTTCAGCTGCACAATAGTGGAAAATCAGCTGCTGACGTCAGTTTGCTTTTCACCTGGGCAGTATGTGTTCACCATGAATATCCATTTGATTTCTATAATTTCATTTTCTAATGCTATGTCATGAACTAATTATGATTCTTTTAGATTGTTACTTGGAATTTGTCTAGATTTTATCCAGAATCATGAGATTCTTTGGACTTGATTTTTCTTTTTCCGTGCTATTCAGAATTCAGTGGGAGGGATTTCTGAATATTCTGGTAACCATGTCAATTCGAGAACAAAGTAAGAAAATTACACTGCTGAACCTCATTTTTATTCTTTATTACCTGAACTATGACTGCAAGTGTTACTTAAATTAAAATTTTGCTCATTTATTTGTATTAGAATTACAATTAATTCAAAGCTGACCTACAATATTTATAAATTTTTTAGGACAAAGGATGGTGTGCATGCTGTGCTTCTACATCACAAGCAAGTGCTTTTATCAGTTATTTATTCCAAATAATGTAAATAGAAAGGGGATTCGGATAGGGTATGATTAGTGCAATAGCTATAAATTTTCTGTTTCTTATCGTCTTCTTTATTAAACATTCAGGACAGCAAGTGGATTACCCTCTGTGACTTATGCTATCGCGGCACAGGAGGGTAATGGCATTCATGTCTCAAATTGCCCTTGTTTTGTAACATCTGGTAACTTCCCGGGTATATCGGCCAAGGATATGTGGCTTGAGATCAAAGAGGTATTTAGTTTGATGTATTTTACATCATTTCCTGATGATGCTTCGAGATTAGAATGCATGTCAACTTTTATGACTCTGAGATTTGGATATCTTAAGAAGCGAATGATTTTGTTGAAATATTCTTTTATGTAAATGAGATGTGTGCGGTTTTGAACTTCATCACTCTACCTCAAATTCTTGGACACCTTAGGTAATGAATGGTTTTACTTAGAACTCGTTTGGTTTCAATTGGAAGCTATTTTTCCTATTGATTGCTCTGATTAGAAGAGAAAAGATAGGAGAGAAATGTTCGAGTTAGCAAAATCTCATGTAACTCTTCCTTGGTTTTTATAGATAGAGTTTAACAACTATACTCCCTTTTGTAGTCACATAAATTGAGGTGAAATTTTCTAAGCTTCATTGTGACTTTGTTCTCTATGTAATACTTGGTATGGTGGACCTTTTATTGTAATTTTTCAATAATTATTGAAAAGTCTTGTTTCTTCTTTCGAAAAGAAAATTGAGACTCTTTTGCTCCCTTGTTTCTCACAAAAGGAAAAATATACTGCTTTACTGACTACACTACAGATTTCTAGTGTTATTATTTTCTTCATGTTTTCACTGTTCATGATGCAATTCTTATTAAAATCGTCATTTGTATTAGTACTTTCCTTTTGGAGCTTGATATATGTCTATTTTTGTTCTAATAGCATGGTTCCTTTGATCGCCTCAACTCTCCTGACATGTCAATGCCCACTGAAGTGGGTTCATCCATTGGTGCGGCTATTGCTGCTTCAGTTACAGTTCCACCTAATGCAGTTCGTACTGTTACATTTTCGTTGTCTTGGGACTGTCCTGAAGTGAACTTCTCTGGAGGAAAAACTTATCACAGGTCAGTGGAAAAATTGTACAAGAAATGATACAACCTGAATCAATCATTATTTACGTTGTTAAAGAAGATTTTCTATGCAGGCGTTACACAAAATTCTATAGTAACCTTGGAGATGCTGCTGCCAATATTGCACGTGATGCAATACTAGGTAAGTTTTAGTTGTGTCATATAATTAGATTGTCTGAACCCCAA
The DNA here is from genome assembly GCF_002806865.2 of Cucurbita pepo subsp. pepo. Taxonomy (NCBI): domain Eukaryota; kingdom Viridiplantae; phylum Streptophyta; class Magnoliopsida; order Cucurbitales; family Cucurbitaceae; genus Cucurbita; species Cucurbita pepo. Next base: position 10,654,225 of record NC_036638.1, read on the forward strand.
TTTGTCTCTCTCTCTCTTTCTCTCTCTCTCTCTCTCTCTCTCTCTCTCTCTCTCTCTCTCTCTCTCTATTATGCGTTGAAAGTTAAGTAGTGCTTAGATTTTTTTCCCTTCTAAATTCAACTTAGATACATTTATATTAGCTCCGGTACATTATAGTTGATAACAAAAACCAAAAGTTTTTCGAACAGAGCAATAGTAGGTGAAGCAGATGCGGTTGTGACATAGGTTTGAATCCCCACCCTTATTTGTGCATGATATTCCCAAGAAAAAGGTTTTCCAAGAAAGTAGGGCTTTAATGAAGTAATTGAGAGGCTGTTAGTATTGTATGATTAAAAAAGTAGCTGAAGGGTTGATGCATTGAATTAAGTAGGTGAAGCAGATGCGGTTGTTTTTCATGGAAGTTCAGGTTGTATAACTCTCGTAGAAACCTTTAATAACATTTTAGTGTTTTCCCTACAATTGTCAAGAGCATTGTGTCTTTGAAGCCTTGCTTTAGTCTTGCATGTTTGGTGGTCACCAAACTTGGGGAGTGTTTGGGCCTTGAATAAAGATTTATTTTATTTATTTTTTTATTAATAAGGTTATGATATTTTGAATGTTCCTCATCTTGATCCATTTCCCATGAGAAGGAACAACGTTAATCTTGATCCATCTCCCACGAAAATATGTTATCTTAACACCCTGTGTTTCTGTATCTGACTTAGAACATCGTCACTGGGAGTCCCAAATTGATGCTTGGCAAAGACCTGTGCTTGAAGACAAGAGGTTTCCTAAATGGTATGCTTAATTACATCAGTTATTGTTAATTGATTTCTTCAGATTTTGACGTCTCCCGATTTCTGCAGGTATCCCACGACTCTCTTTAATGAGCTTTATTATCTAAATGCAGGAGGGACTATCTGGACAGGTATATCTAACCTACAAATTTAAGATTGTTTCTTGTCATTTTGATTAAAACTGTATCATTTTCTTGAAAATGTTTCTATAGATGGGTCACTTCCAATTCAGAGTTTAGTAAGCTTTGGGGAAAGGGGATTTTGCCTTGACGAATGCAGATTTGGTCTGCAGAGTGCAGTTGATGCATCCCATGAAAATGACACTGCTAATGATATTCTTGGGAGGATGACTTCAACACTTGATGAGTTACGCAATTCAGGCACATCAAATTCTGCATTTGGACTAAATCTGCTACAAAAGGGAGAGGAGAATGTTGGCCAGTTCCTTTATCTTGAAGGGATTGAATACACCATGTGGAATACCTACGACGTTCATTTTTACTCGTCTTTTGCAATAATAATGCTGTTTCCAAAACTTGAACTCAGCATTCAACGAGATTTTGCAGCGGCTGTAATGATGCATGATCCCAGCAAGATGCAACTTCTAGATAATGGGAAATGGGAAGCAAGAAATGTTCTTGGAGCCGTTCCTCATGATATAGGAGTTAATGACCCGTGGTTTGAAGTAAATGGATATAACTTATATAATACGGACAGGTGGAAGGACTTGAATCCCAAATTTGTGCTTCAAATTTATAGGGATGTTGTTGCCACAAAAGATACGAAATTTGCAAAGGCTGTCTGGCCCTCTGTCTATCTTGCCATAGCTTATATGGACCAGTTTGATCGGGATGGCGATGGGATGATTGAGAATGATGGCTTCCCTGATCAGACTTATGATACGTGGTCCGTCACTGGTGTTAGTGCATACAGTGGTGGTCTATGGGTGGCAGCTTTGCAGGCTGCTTCCGCCCTGGCTCGTGTAGCTGATGAAAAGGATGCTGAACACTATTTTTGGTTCAGATTTCAGAAGGCAAAACGTGCGTATGAGAAATTGTGGAATGGTTCTTACTTTAACTATGACAGCAGTGGGGGGAGTTCAAGTTCATCTATTCAAGCTGATCAGTTGGCTGGACAGTGGTACATTTATAAACTATCTTGAAGTTCTATAATAATAATAATAAAAAGTTCAGCATTAATATAAAAATCTGTATGGTCTTCTGATGGAAGCTTAATATTTATGTGAAAGGTATGCTAGAGCCTCAGGTCTTCTTCCCATTGTTGATGGAGAGAAGGCCAAGAGTGCAATGGAGAAGGTATACAATTACAATGTGATGAAGGTGAAGGGTGGGAAGCGAGGTGCGGTAAATGGGATGCTTCCTGATGGAACAGTGGACTTTTCATCAATGCAGTCAAGAGAAATATGGTCAGGAGTGACATATGCTGTTGCTGCTACAATGATCCATGAAAAATTGACTGATATGGCATTTCGAACAGCGGAAGGGATCTATGAAACTGCATGGTCAGAAGATGGCCTGGGGTAAGTAAGATCATATATATTTTTCTTTTTCCTCTTCCATTGTGTACACTGTTTTCAATCAAATCCCAGATGAACTTTCAACTGTCATATTTATGAACTTTTTGTTGTTGGTTGTGGTTAGATACAACTTTCAGACACCAGAAGCTTGGACAACCACAGATCGGTATCGAGCGCTGTGTTACATGCGACCTCTTGCGATTTGGGCTATGCAATGGGCACTTTCAGAAAAAATATCCATCATTGAGGAGTTGAAAGAACTTGACAATGAGGCCATATTAAGGCACCATGCCAAGTTTTCCAAAGTTGCCCGCCTTCTGAAGTTGCCTGAAGATGGGACATCTGCAAGTGTTATACAAACGGTCTATGATTATACTCTGAAGAGGTTTTTCTAGATTCTGTCAATCCACTTTTGGTTCGATATATTATAATAAACTATAAGTATTACTTGTACCTTCTTCATTCTGCTGTGAGTTTAAGATGAGTGAATCTAAATCTCTAAAAGCGGTCTTAAACTTCTGGGTTTGATCAAGGATTATTTCTTCTTAAAGACAGTAACATTCTGGATCTATGAATATGCTGAATGCTGAATTGCTGTGGTGGAAGAAAGCTGTTATTCTTGGGCATGGTGCTTGACGTGGATCCTAAACTTTTTGTTTTGGTGTTTGTGTGTGTATTTGCTCATTTTAGTTTAGGAAGGGACCCAAAAAGATTAGGTTTAATAACTTAACCCAAAATGACTAAGTTACCACACTCTTAACCCTTTATTATTAGCCTTGCACGTACATGAAGGTCCACTCTTAAAGAACCTAGGTCCTGAGTCCTTGATTAGTCTAGGCCTAAGTGTCATTCTATGTACCCATGTGGTCCCTCCCAAGATGGGTTTATGAAATGGATGTTCTATCTCGACACCCACGTTCATTTCTACACACAACACAAAACATAGACATAAGTCTTGAAACTAAGGCACTGTCTTGGCTAGACCACTCTAAGTCACATGATTGGTATAAAAGTTGAGGTGCTCTCTTGGCTAGATCACTCTAGGTCGCATAGTTGGTACACGGGAAGAAAAATCATGCATGTCATTCTATTGATCAGGAGGAAAACGTGAACTCTTGGCATACCAAAAACAAAACGTGGGAGGTCTTCGAGGACTTAGAGTAGTCACTAGGCTAAGCTAGGTTTATTTCATGATGTGAAACTTAGCTATCAAAGCATTACGTTAGGCATGTAGTCCTAGTTGTGCCATGTCATGGATTTAGCCTACTTGGCCGGCTATACTTTTAGAGCAAAAGTATAGATTTTAAGTTCATTTGGATCATTAGAAGGCATTTTCGTCTTTTTTACCATTAAGAATTGTTTAAGCCCTAAAAATACTCCGAATTTAAATGTATTAGAAGGCTTAATTTCAAAGTTTTATGCTAAGTAGAGTCCATTTTATAGGTCAATTCCAAGTAAAACGTTTATTTAAGGTCCTTTTCTAAAGACTCTAAGTCCTAAATTCTTCCTATTCACTTAGTATCAACTAACACTTTTTAAAGGTCAAACTAAGTGATTCCTGTAAGTAAAGTTTGAGAAAAGTTTGTTTAGACGTGTTCGAAAGCTCGATTCGTGTCCTTTGAAAACTCAAAATTCCTCAAATTATCTCGTGGAGGTTTCTTATTGAACAAGGTTTTCAGAACCATGGTTAATTTTGTAAGAACCAATAAAAAAGAGGATCAAATTGAATAAAAAATGAATGTAGTTCAAGAAAATTGAATCGACCATGTCATCATTTTCCTACCTACGGCAAGGAGGAGATGTGTGCGACTTATACTTCAAAGTTGGTTTCTTCATCAAACCTGTAACCCAGTCATCAAGGACAGGGTTACAGGATTTAGTCATTAAGCTTCTCGAAACAAAATGGGATAGTTTTTAGTGAGACATATTTATCTCTAACTCTTGAATTGAAATTCAAACTTTTGCCCAAAAACTTGCATCAAGTTATTGATGTCTAATAGAAAGATTCGGGATTTGTTAAATACCTAAGTGAGATAGGTCAAGTTTCTAGGTTGTCATCCTAAAGATATTGATTTATTGCAACCCTCGAGTATTTCAGTGCAAAAATAGGATGGTTCGTGGTGAATGTTATGACAAGACCCTAGAGATAGCTAAAGTTATGCATAGTTTGAGTGATAGTAGGTTGTTTGTTTGACAATTAAATCTCATGGCAAACTTACTATCTTACGAGATAGTGTTGAGTAGAGATTCTTTGAGTTATATCGAATGTTATAACAAGTTTGCACCATATGCATAGTAAAAATGCACTACAATTTTTCATCCTCAGACCGATGGCTCAACAAAAAGGTTGAGTCATACTTGAAAAACACATGTTGTGAGTCTATAGTCATCTGTGGGTAATTACTTTTATTCGATGATGATCGAGCGTGCATATCCCATGTGATGGGATAGGTTGAAAAGAACAAGTTGTTAAGTCTTGAGTTGAACAAAGTTACGAACATGGTTGTTCAGGATAATAGATGAATATACATACAATACAAAGTAGACAAAATAGTTTGGTGTTCAATATAGAAACTCGAAGTACGAAGACATGTACAACGAATGAATGGAAGGTATAGCAAAAATGAATATAAAAATATACTAATAACGTGCATGTAGACTCTAATTGAATCTCAATCCTATTAGCTAAATACTACATACATACATTGTAGACGATATCAAGGGAACCATAAGGTACTTTAGCCTATTCAAAGCTTCTAAATTTTTTTAATTTCTCTATCTCTTGAGTTCCCTAGTTCTTACCCTGTCGGGTCCTTGTTGACTCTCGAAATCTATGGCTCATAGTTCATCTTGGTCTGGTGCAATTGAGGCGCAACTGGTGTGTGATACCTCATCATGTTGCTTGTGAATGCACGCCTACTTATCTGAGTTTTGTGTGAGCCCCTCAAGAGTTCTAACTTTTCAGAAGTTGTGGTGTTCACCTAAGTTAATTCCCATGAATTTATTGTGACTGTCTCAGTCGAGGCGGCTCTATTTGGGATACATCCTCACTCAGTTCATCTTAGTACATCAACCCATGAGGATTTCTGTAATGAATCATAGAGTACACTTGAATCATTTTTTACTATTGTTATGCGGTATCTAGCTTCTTCATCTATGGGATTTTGATGACTAATTCTTCTCATCATGTTCAAGTTAACATTGAATTTGCCCTATTCCTAAATTCTATCTCACTGTACGGGACTCATTCCTGAGTTATCTAGTTCAGTTTTATTGAACGAGTTCCAATCTATGAAACATGACGTACATTCAAGCTCATTTAGCCCTAATCATGATCCTAGAGTTTGCTTATATATATCATCAACAAAATTGTTCACTTAATATCTTCTATATAATAGTAAAGACATCTATTCAATAAGATTGGTACGTTGAGAACATACATAACGACCATACTCTCTTTATCGAGTTAATCCAGCAAACAAATGGGCCATAAAACCAATGATACATTCTAGGTATGCATATTTTCATTACAGGGACTTATCATGAACTTAGCATACTTAAAAAATAATTTATTTAACGACTTGGTTTGCCTAAAACATGCTTAGAGTCCAATTACATTTCACAAGGTCTTATAAACTAAAAGAAGTTCATAGATAGTGGTTCGAGGCCTTAAACATGCAAAAATCTATCATGGGAGACCTTGATGTTTATACGTTTGGGACTTGAATGTCAACAGATTTCTTTGAGAAGTCCTAACTTGAATCAAAATAAGGAAACTGGTCCGGCAACTTTACACCGATCAGGCCCTTCCAAGCATTATCTTTCCTCAATTTCTTCTACAAACCTGTAAGTATACTCCTTATGACTCCAAAGGAAGAAATATTACCTCCTTTCATTTAGAAATGAAGGAGAATTTTGAGAGCGATTATTAAGTTTATAACTCGAAATGGTTTTAGAGTTTCAAGGGCTTTTAGCCCTCAATCCCTCGATGATGTTGTTGCCTTATCACTAAGTTGTAGGATTAAACCTTAGCCAATGACATTGAGTATCACTAAGTTGTAGGATTAAACCTTAGCCAATGACATTGAGTATCACTAAGTTGTAGGATTAAACCTTAGCCAATGACATTGAGTATCACTAAGTTGTAGGATTAAACCTTAGCCAATGACATTGAGTATCACTAAGTTGTAGGATTAAACCTTAGCCAATGACATTGAGTATCACTAAGTTGTAGGATTAAACCTTAGCCAATGACATTGAGTATCACTAAGTTGTAGGATTAAACCTTAGCCAATGACATTGAGTATCACTAAGTTGTAGGATTAAACCTTAGCCAATGACATTGAGTATCACTAAGTTGTAGGATTAAACCTTAGCCAATGACATTGAGTGTGGAGACAGAGTTTGTTCTTAAATCTTCTAGACAAAAAATTTACCTAAAAGTGTCTTTCTTTAATTGGCTCGATGTAAGTCTCCTCAACCCTCAATTCCTTCATGACTTTTATTCTTTAAACTTTTGATATCAAAACTCCCAAAATTTGTTTCGAGATTCTCATCGACCAATTTTACATTTATTTACAAATCATTTGTGAATTCTTAGCCATTAAAAAACAATTTTTTTTTATTTTTTTTATTTTTTAGTTTTCAATTGGGTTTTTAAAACACAAGTACAAAATAAAAATAAAAATATTTGGATGTGGCTGTATTTATAGACTTAATTTTCAAAAGATAAAAAATTTAAATAGCTTATACACAAACTTCTATTCAGTGTTGGAAACTAAAAAATACTTGAATAAAATTGAGACCTCAAAAATTGTTTGGTGAGGTGAGATTAAGGACCTATTTTCAGCTATAGAGGAATCCCACATTGCTAGATTTGATATTAGATGTGGTCTTTATAATGTAGATTGTGCCACCAACCATTGCCGAGCTTGGTAATGCGAGCTTATAAATCAAATGGGGCATTAAAGTGGATGGAGGTTGGCTCAATCAATCCATTGGGTAGGGTCCATGGAGTGAATATTTGGCCTGTCCATTTTAAGGTGGGAGTTGGGCTGTTGTTCATGGGTGAAGGCCCAAGGATAGCGTCCCTTAGAGATGGAGGAAACCGCGTGAGGCTGGCTTCACAGAACAGCGTAACCTTCCCTATAGTTGCATAACTCTAGTATGCTCCAGACATCAATCTCCAGGTTCTTGCTCGATCTGTAAAAACAAAGTGTAGCAAGAATGCCGTTAGACTTTAACTGAATCTCAATCCTAGTAGCTAAATACTACATACAACATCGGAGACTATATCAAGGGAACCATAAGGTACTTTAGCCTATCCAAGCTTCTAAATGTTTTTAATTTCTCTATCTCTTGGGTTCTCTAGTTCTTACCCTACCAAGTCCATGGTGACTCTCGGAGTCGATGGCTCATAATTCATCTGGATCTAATTGCTTGTCAATGCACACCTACTTATCTGACTTTTATGCGAGCCCCTCAGGAGTTCTAACTTTTTTCGAAGTTGTGGTGTTCACCTAAGCTAATTCCCATGAATTTCTTGTGACTGGCTCAATCGAGGCGGCTCTAATTAGGGTACATCTTCACTCGAATCATCTTAACACATCAACTCATATGGATTTTTGCGATGAATCCTATAGTACATTTGAATCATTCTTTTTTACTTTTGTCCTAGCTTATTTGCTTAGGGTATTTTGATGACTAATTCATCTCATCATGTTTAAATTAACATTTGAATATGCCCTAGTCCTAAATTCTATCTTAGAGTTATGGGCTCATTCTTGAGTTATCTAGTTGAGTTCTACTGAACAAGTTTCAATCTAAGGAACATGACGGACATTCAAGCTCATTTAACCCTAATCATGATCCTAGAGTTTTCTGTCATATATCATCAGCAAAATTATTCACTTAATATCTTCTAAATCATAGTAAAGGTTATAGATGTGCAAATCTCATGTACAACACATATATTCAATAAGATAACTTGGCCATAAAATCAATGATACATTCTAGGCATGCATATTTTCATTATAGGTACTTCTCATGAACTTAGCGTACTTCAAAAAAAATCTTATTTAACAACTTGGTTTGATTCAAACATGTTCCAAGTCCAATTACGTTTCACAAAGTTTTATAGACCAAATTCATAGATAGTGGTTCGAGACCCTAAGCATGCAAAATTCTATCATAGGAGATCATGACACTTTCTTCAAGAAAAATTTCAAACCTCAGTTAATTTTAGTGCACTATATAGGGAGAAATTAAAGAAATTAAAGGGAAAAGGTAGTACATGCAACTTTACATCTATCAGGCCCTTCCAAGCCTTATCTTTACTCGATTCCTTCTACAAACCTGTAACTATACTCCTTATCACTCCAAAGGAAGAAAGATTACCTCTTTTCATTTAGAAATGAAGGAGAATTTTGGAAGCCATCGTGTTTTTGGGTTTGGTTATTGAGTTCCTAACTGGAAATGGTTCTAAATGTTCAATGACTTTTAGCCCTCAATCCCTCCATGACGTTGTTGACTTTTAGCCAATGACATCGATGCAAGTCTCCTCAACCCTTACCTTCTTTCATGACCTATTTTAATTTTCAATTGGTTTTTTAAAACATATGTACAAAATAAAAATACTTATTTATAGACTTAATTTTTAAAAACTAAAAAACTTTAAATAGCATATACACAAACCTCTAATTAGTGTGAAACTCAAAAATTGTTTGGTGGAGTGAGATTAAGGGCTTATTTTCATTTGTAGAGGAATCCCACCTTGCTAGATTTGATATTAGATATGGTCTTTATAATGTAGCTTGTGCCACCTACCATTGTCGAGTTTGGTAATGCGAGCTTATAACTCAAAAGGGGCATTAAAGTGGATGGAGGTTGGCTCAACCATTGAGTAGGGTCCATGGAGTGGATACTTGGCTTGTCCATTTCAAGTAGGGAGTTTGGCCATTGTCCATGGGCGAAGGCCCATGATGGATATAGCTGCCCTTAGAGTGGAGGAAACTGCGTGAGGCTGGCTTCACCGTAACCTCCATATCCCGATAAATACTTGGTGGATAGTCCTCAACCCAACAATCACTTTTTTATTATTATTATGATTTTGTTTAATACCATCTATTGTTTTTTTAGTTCAATTTTTGTATGAATTAGATAACTTCTAATCTAAAATTTAAACAATTATTATTTTATTAAAGCTTATTTAGAGTTGAATAGATTTAATTAAGATTTTCAATTTTGTCTATTAGATTTTCATTTTTTTTTTTTTTTGTATTAAAAAAATAAAATCATAATAAATCAATTTCATTTGAAGATTATCAAACATATCTCTTCTTTTCTTTAAATATTATAATAAAAANAAAAAAAAAAAAAAAAAAAAAAAAAAAAAGAAGAAAAAAGAAAGAAGAAAGAAAATAATGAAAGGTAGATTTTGATGACAAAAAGTTAATCTTCAATGACCAGAAATGCGTAGAGGAGATACAAACGAATTAGAACAGCAGAAGGAAATGCGTAGAGGAGAGTAAGCTTCTTACATTAAATGTTTTACATTACTTAATTAGAACATTAGAACAGTAATGGCACATGAAACTAAGCTCATGTCCCTTTAAATTCATCCCTCGCCCTCACTCTATGCAGAATACAATGTTTCCTTCAACTCTCCTTCCTACTTTTAGTTTACAACATAATGTTACAAGTTCCTGTGTATGCTAGAAACATCTCTCGAATCGGGTAACGATGTCGAATGTTCCCGCACACGGGATAGGAGGACAGATACCTGCTTGGTTGCAAAATCAAGCCTCTCCCGGGACTTTGCAGATTCAGTAACAAGAGTTGTCACCATGCTCTGCAACAACTGAGTCCTTTCACCATGATCATTTGTAGTACTTTGAAGGAGCTTTGCCGATGGCATGCTTATCCTTCTCCATCGTACGGGAAGATAGCTTTCGGGTATCTGGAAACAGTTTACGGTCGATAGGACTCGAAGAGCATGGCGGCAGAGTATTCCTGAGAACTCAAACTGACGGCAGCTGCAACTTATGATACCTTCAGGAGGAACCCAATATACCTTTCGACCTCCATCAGCTTTCGTATGATGCCTCACGAGAAAGCCATCATCCATTTGAAACGATGCGTAATGGGCTGCCAATACGAGTTGTTCTTGAAGCTTTGAGAAGGCAAAAGGAGTGAGGATTGTGGCAGCGTGGGATTCCATTGGGGCCCCTGTTTTGAGGCTGATATTTTGAAGATTTTGTTGCATTGTTTGTTGATCTTTGAAATCCACAGCATCAGCTACCTGAATATGCATGATTTTATCGAAAACTATCAGCAGCACGAGCCAAACACAAATGAAAAACCATCCAAATCAAGGGCATGTGAAATATACATGAATTCCACGACGCCAAGCAATCAAAAACAGGAGAGTTTCACTTGTTTTGGCTACCGTGCCCATGTGCTTGCTTCTACCCTTGTTTTTGTGTGACCCTCACCCTTTGTATTTCTTTTGTTCTGTTATTTTTCTAATGAATGTATGTGTAATACCACCTATTCTAGACTGATTTATACTCCAAGCAGAAGATCAATCATATTATACATATAGTAACACATCACTTTTCCATCAATTAGGAAACCGTTACGAACATGATCTCAACATGATAGGAATGCATTTAATTAATAAGCAACAAAGAAAAATAGTTATGTAAGAAAACGAAATTTCTACTTGAAATTTCTCCTATGATTCTCACGTGTTTGAAAGAACCACACACCAAATTAGTATTTCGAGACTCGGTATATCTAGCACACCCAAGGATAGATTCAATATCTGTTCATAATAGATGAAAGTAATCATCAAATTCTGTGATATGACAAGAAGATTCAATAGCACTAAAAACCAACATCAACAACAATTCCTGCATTGTGCTTACATCAATCCATATAGGCTAAATTGACCCTATATTTTAATCACAGAGAGGAGATGAAAGAGACTTGATGAAGTAGCAAACAAGCAGTTATGGATTCAAAAACTGCACTGGATAAACGGAAACAGTAAGATAAATCAGCATACCTGTTCAATAAACTGCCTAGGTCGAGTTTGTGCACTCAAAAATCGCTGAATAAAAGCATTAATTGTTTTTGATTGGTCAATAGTTTCCATTCCAGCAAAGAAATGGCTTCTCAAGAACGGTAACGCCCAAAGAAAACGCGTACTGTACAAGTTGGCTATGGGACTATTTGTATGCAGACCAAAGGAATACACCATATCCCTCCACCCTATTTCAAAATCCTCAATTGACTCCAGATTATATAGTCGATAGAATTCCCTTTTCCATTCATTGTAACGTTCTCCAAGAACAGCATTAAACCATGATGGAAACTTTGCCACAATCATCCAAATACAAAGTGCATGCTTAGTAGTTGGGAGTTCCATGGCTATTGCATCTTTGAGACACAGGTTCTGGTCGGTTAATATTGTCTGCGGAGCCTTCCCGTTCATGAACCCCATAAATGCCTTCCATAGCACACGAGAAACGAACAAATAAGTAAGTTGAAAGTTATGAACTATTCAAATAGATGTCATGTCCATCCCTGAGCCATAATGAATGAAGGGAAATTCCGAAATTAAAAACTGCAGTGGCATGGATACTAAGAATGCTTGTTTTATTTTCTAGAGTTGAACACAAGGATCGGTAATATTATAATTCTCAATGTGATATACTGAATGACAAAGAAATAATATTTAAACTGTAGTACCTTCAAAGCCCATGTAAATGATCTCAAATTCTCCTCCCGAAGAAGTACACAACTTAAGAGACAAGGCATGCCATAGTTATTAATTCCAACCCATATCCCAAGTGGCATGTCAAATGCAGTCCATCGATGTGTGGTATCGAAGACCACTGCATCACCAAATATCTCATACGCCTGAATGGATGATGCATATGACCAGGCAATGTTCTCTAACCTGTTGTTTGAGTCGATCATAAACTCGAATATGAAGTTTGGATCTTTCTCCTTAATGTTTTGGCACATCCGCAATAAGTCAATGCTCTCTTCTTCATGCTCTAATTTTCTAAATGATTGAAGTAGATTTCTTACATCCTTCTCAGTGAAAGGCAAATATCCTGGCTCCAAACCCTTCTCGAGCTCCATGAGCCTCATCATTTGCTGCACAGAAATTCCTGATTTGGCATACATAAGAATTCGAGCCTTGTCCATCTCAGAAATAGTTCGATATGCTGGAAGAAAACGAACTTGGTTTGGTTCTAATAGTTCATGATTATGGTGGTTTGCAAAACCAGTGACGCGCCACTCTGCTGGTCCTAGTTCCATTGTCTTGCTTATCCTCATATATGCTTGACATCCACAACGAGAGGATTTTCTATTTCTTTGAGGCTTATTTTCGTTAGGTGTTTTCATAGGAGTGTTCCCAGCACGATGACAAACAAAATAGCGCCTCGTAAGGCCTTTCCCAATCCCATCTTTTCCCTCTGTTCGATGTCTTCGGATTGAGAAGCCACATCTCTTTGCAAATTCACTATAAAACTCATAAGCAGAGTCATGAGTAGGAAACCTTTGCCCTATATACGGAGTTGCATCATTACTTAAATCCAGGGACATCCTGGTTTCATCAGGTGACTCATCCGTGCTGCCGGTTTCTTCTAAAGACGGGGACTGTTGGTCAGAAGGATCATCATATACCACCAACAATGGTCCAGTCTCTTCAGACATCATAATATCTCATTTAACTCCTCAAGTTCAACTTAAGACCTGGCTTTGCATTTAGAAATCAACAAATGAGAATGAGAATGGGGCAAGTTCAAAAGATTCAGCACTCCTTAAAAATCCGAAGCAATTCTTACCCTTTCATTCTCAGGAAGCAATAAAACCATTACAAATCAAAATTTACAGCTTACAAGTACAAACATTCCAATTCACTTCTTGTTCCTGTTCTTTTAAAAAATGATTAAAAAAATGCCGGAACAAAAATTAAAAACTTGATTTCGTTGTTCTGAAAATACACATTTTAAAAACGATTCTTAGAAATGAGGAATGAGAAATAAAACCGTCATTATGAATGCTTATGTTTCTAAAAATTGAAAACAAGAAACAAGAATGTAATCAAACAAAGCTGAAAGCTGAAACATAGTGCACATACTTGGTAATGATTTTCAAAACGAAGTTTATTTTCCTTACAACACTGTTATCACATCATATTGAAGTTAGAGCCAGAATTGACCAAATGAACTAAAACCTTCGACTGCACAGATCATAATCCCAAATTGGCACAAAGTTTCAAGCAAAACACATAAGAAGAAGGCCTACACGTCTACGTTTGATAATAAGAACAAGAACAAGAACAAGAACAATTAGCAATTGGGGCAGGTGTCTATTATCAAAATAATCAAACAGGCACATAGGTTAGGTTCCCTCAATTTCATGTTTATCAATCTGGAGTAGGAACAAACTGAGATATATATATATATATAGATATAGATATATATATATATAGAGAGAGAGAGAGAGAGAGAGAGAGGATGTTTTTACCGCGTTTTAAAGGTGTAGATGGCGCCATGAAGATGTGAAAGTGAAAGGAGCAGAGCCCTAAATTGCGCAGGGAGGAGATCGGAGCCAATATATACTTCCTGCGCACTTTCTTATCCAACGCCTATTCTCTACCATTTCTCTTTCCCTCTTCCACGCAGTATTCGGCCCAAAACGCCCCGTTTTGACGGCTTTTTTTTTTTTTTTTTTTTTTAAATGCCATTTTTTAGTATAAAACAATATTTAATATATTCAAATATATATTATTTAAATAATATTTAAATATCATACAATATACTCATTCAAATTTTATATAAGTATATTGTATTAAATAATAAATATGTATTTTTATTCCTTTTACGTTGAATATATCTAATATATTAAACATTCATCTCAAACTCCAATTTTTTTTTTATATTTAATAATATCAACTATATAAAACATTTATTTAAATATTTCAACAATTAGATCAAAAGTCTATTTTACCCCTATAACTATATCTAATAATTTAAGTATCATTGATCCTCTAGTGAACAATTTGGGTATGATCCAACCATAAACTATGTTCCTCTTAAAATATTGAAAAGATAGGAGTCTACTTTAAAACTTATATGGGAGTGACAGGAATATACATTCAACCCGACAACCCAAACTGACCCAACTTGAATTATAGAGATTGGGTTGGGTTGGGTTGGGTTGGATTGGCATTTCGTGTTGGGTTGGATTAATTTTCTGAACCCCAATAGATTCAGTTCGAGTCTCAAGTTCATGGGACAAAATTTTCGAGTTGACCCTGTTAAAATCTTATAATATATATTAAGAATTCTAGTGTATTCATATGTTTGCTAGAGTGGTAATTCAACCTTACTAGGAATGCTCCACATGTAGGTACAACTTTAGCTTCTAGATCAACATTTAGTATGAGCTCGAGGGTTATTGATTATTTTAGGAGTTATGGATAACATATCCTAACGAGAGTCCAATAATGGTGTATATTTTATTTTTATATGTAATTATATTCAATATAGTCTTGTTTTCTACCCTTACGTCACAATTTTACAAAATTGTACTGATGCATAGAGTTATAATACAATTTCACTTTCTATCAACTAATTTTAGTACACAAGGTTCTTATATTATTTATGATATAAACATAATGTCTTGGGAGATGATAACTCTCCAAAAGTAGAATTATACCAAGTTTTTTTTTTTTTTTTTATAGTTAATCATGCAATTATACAAACCATTTTCTTATTATTTGCTCCACTTGGTCTAATTAGCAAGCATGAAATACTTTATTGTGGTTCAACATGAAATGAATATCAATTTGCATGAATCGAACCTAATTGTACATTTAATTGAGTTATTTGACAAAATTTTAGAACATTTATGTTGAACCATGATGTTGTAGCAAATCTGGGAACAACGCTAATGACAAATCTAAAACAAATTGTTGATCTTAATGCGTGAAACAATTTGGAAAGCAAGTTTTCGAGGATGACATGGAAATTTTAATCCACATCAGCAATCCAAGTATGTCATTGACTACCGAATTAGGAACATCCTAAGTAAATAATTTATTCCTTTTCAACCCTAAAAGGGAAGTAATGCACAATATAAAAGGAAAAATGATTCATAAGAGAAGAGAGCCACATTTGGGGAAAAAAAAAATTGGAATAGACCGTAGCAGACTCTGCTGCTGTGAATTCTTTTCTGCTGTGAAATCAGAAAAGAAGAAGAACCATAATCCAACAGGTGTGACAGTAGAAGGAGAAGAAAACAAAAAAGGATTGATTGAGGAGAAGAAAACAAAAAAGGATTGATTAGGACAAAGAGGTGGACGTGAGAGTTGAAAGGAAGAGAACTTCCCCTAAGAAACAACAACAAAGCTTAGTTGCTTACTCTCTTTTCTTATTCTATCAATTTTACATGATTGAGGGTGGGTTCCTCTTTTTAATTCAGTTTGTATGGAGAGCTAAACTTTATATAGGGGAGGCGAGAGAGTTTTATGTAGTTTAAGTATGTTGACGGTGTGTTTTAGTTTATTAAAGATGTGTTGTTAATAATTTACATGTGTGTTTAATTAGCTACTTTACCTAGTGTTGTTAATTTTGTTTAGTTAGTTTCATATCACCAACCCCCATTTGAATGATAACAAAATGATTGGCATATCAGATCAGCTACAAGAGCCATTCTCACCCATGCAAATCAAAGGACAATCCCTCATAAGTAGAAGTTTATAACTCACTCAGGATTAAAATCGAGTCGCATATGATTATCATGTGAAATATTAATCTTTTCTGATAAGATAAGGAATCAACTACAAGGGGAATAAGATTCGAATTACCTTGTTGATCGAATATCTCAAGACAAAAACATTGTTTGAGATTCGAATCACTCCACCAGCAAGATCGATCACGTCTATCTTGAATGATTCTTGTTGATCAAATATCTCAACGCAAGAACACTTGCTTGAGATTCGAATCACTCCACAAGCAAGATTGATCATGTCGAGCTTGAATGATTCTACATACAACCTAAACTACATAGAATTACAAAGAAACTTAGTCATTGGCTAAAGAAGAGCACAAATGCTTCTCTCTCTTACTGTATCTTCAAGTCTACCTTGCAAATACAACATACATGGCTTTATATAGCCTCAAAATGAAACTATTAAAGGCATTCCAAAAGTTGTAACATTCATACTTAATGTCCATAATTAGCCATTAGGTAAATGTAACCTAAAGTAAATAAAATGTCTTAAAATACAATAACTCTAAATTACTCTAAACTGTACCCACCCAAAATTTGTAACAATAAAACTTCATTCTTCTTCAATGTGACATGAATTGAAACATCTTTTGATAATTTCAACAATATTTTCTTCCGATCTTCATTGAAGTACATTGTATGATTGATGTCTCTTGGTTCATATCATTTTCAATTAACGGATTTATAGAGACACATTAAATATTTCTTGGTCCAATCTTATACAAACTCATTGTATAGGATACCCACACTCACATGTCCCCACATGAACGATTTGGATCAAATCATTTGTAAAGATTACAAAGTGAGTCATATCAATAGTGTTACCAGGATAAGGCACCCAACTTTATCTATATACTAAAGACCCTTTAAGTTATTGCTTGAACACTATCATCCTATATGTCAACCACATACTGTTCAAGATTACATTAATAACCTTTGATTTTTATACCAGGGATAATATTAAATTGTAAATAAAATAACAAAAATTATTATAAAAAATTAAATAATTAATTATGAGGCTTTAGGGTATAAATCACAACATGTACGACCCTAAGAAGATCAAGGTACATTGTGCTTTGTACATGCTGAAATACGAGGTACATTCTTTTAATGCAATTCCTCTTGGCATATTCCTTGACTTTAGAGTATTACTTTAAATTTATGAAGTCTTAGGTTCTAGCTCTAAGGGTTCTTTTACCACCAGAGAAGTTAATGACATGAGGTTCTTAAGCATTAACATTTCATGCATGGGTCTTTAATGAGTGTCATGTCGTCATCATACTTATTGGACTTCATGAGTTATGCCATGTAGTCGATCAGATAGTTTTCTTCATCATGCCCCCATGACTACTCCTTGTGAAAACCTAAAAGATCACATGATTGGTTAACAATAAGAATGTGACATCTTGCAAGAAATGTTGTCAGTGTATCTTGAACATTGGCAAGACGAGGTTGTAAAATATGTAGCAAGATAAACCTGCAAAGTATGAGCAGATGTCCTGTAAATATGATGCAGAGCATCTCATCTAGACGAGAAGAACATGACATCTTATTAAAACTGGCATAGGGCATCCCATCCTGATAGAGTCGATGTAGGGCATTCCACCTAGATGAGAAAACATGAACATCCCGTTAAAATTCGAGTAGGTATCTCATCTAGATGAGGAAAAACATGAATATCATGCTATACTGCATGATGGGTGTTGGGTTTTATGTCCTAAAACTCATAGTTTGTAAACAAAGATATATTCTATTTTCAATAAAGTTATTATTGATGTTTATTCAGTAAAAATTGTTATTGAATAAAGTGAACTTTACGATCATTAATCTAAATCCAATAAACTAAGAACACTCTGGCTATAGTATGATTACTTGAACTATATGTAGAGACATAAGAGTGGATCAAGTTCAAGTATATAGTCAAAATGATCTATAGTATAAGGATAAGGCTGAGTACCTTATTCTGGGGACACTATGGATGCGGCCCACTTTTGTATATGATATAAACAATGCGATCACTAAATTGTGCATGTGGAGACATGTGAGTGGGGGCGTCCTATGCAATGAGTATTGCATAAGATCGGACCATGAAGAAAACCACTCTCACTTTATAATGTCGTTTACTGTTGAGACTGATTTTCTTTTCATTCGATAACCTAGGTAACTCGGTTTTAATCCTGAGCTAACCATGAACTCCTGTTTATTCGGAATTATCCTTAGATTTGCATGGGTGAGAGTGGCTCTAGTTCGCCGACTCAACAGGCCTCCCATTTCAGGGGTAAGACTGGGTGAATGGCTGGGGACGTGGGGTGCAAGACGGAATTCACTCCTACCCACTTTTAGGGATAGAAGAAAGGTAGTTCCCTTAAGCACTGACTCCAGGTCTTGAACAAGGGGCCCCACCCTCTCATTGGCCTGAGAGGGATTCGGTTTACTGGTTGGACCACAAACCAATTGTTTATTAGAGGATCAGTGAGACATAAGGAACAAGAAGTAACTTCAGGGGTAAAACGGTAAATTGACCCAGCTCTAGTTACGAACAACCTGTGAAGGATCGACTTACTAATCATGGTTATATCAGATGGACAGAAATATATCTATAGTGAGGGGAGTGCAACTACTAGGCTATAGTGGAGTGTCCTAGTAGTTAACGAATGTTGGTTAACCAGGTTAATGAGTTTAATCGGTTAATCTTGAATCGTTGGAGCCCATGATCTATAGGTCCATTAGGTCCCTCTGCTAGCTCATATCGGACTAAACCATAGAACAGTGTGACGAGTGAGTTCGAAGTGTTCGAATTCAAATTAGGGAATATGCGTTACATATATACGATATATTTAACCGCAATTTTATTTTATTTACGAAATAAACGAAAAGAGAGAATCTGAGATATTTAAATAAGATTTAAATATCTTAATCAATTATGTGTCGGAATTGACTGGGATTGGCATTTGAATTAATATTAAATATTAATTAAATAGTTTAATTAATTATTTAATGTTACTTTAATTTGAAATTCATTATTCAAATTAATTGTTGAATTAAAATGAAGAAAGTCAAAATGTTGACTTTCATCTAATTAAAATGAAGAAAGTCAAAATGTTGACTTTCATCTAATGGAAAAATCATGTTAGTGGAATTTTGAGGTGTCAAAATTTGGTTTAACCAAACTTGCATGTTTGCCAAATAAACCCCACAAGTTTGAGTGGAATTTTGAGTGTCAAAATTTGGTTAACTCAAACATGCATGCTTGCCACATAATCCCAAACATTTGAGTGGAATTTTAAGTGTCAAGATTTGGTGATCTCAAGTTTGCATGAACATGCAAACTTGACTCTTTAAATAGAGTGATCATGATACTTGGAAGGGATTCTTCATCTTGATGAAAAACCTCTCACAAGCACTCTCTTTCACGTATACAAAATCCCTCCCAAGTTTAGTCACTCACCGGATTCCACAATCCCGTTCTAAGGCCGGAGGATAGTGGAGAAGACACTAGTGGTGGTTCGAAACCGGTTCGTGAGGCAAAAGGAGTTTGAACTACAAAAGGTTAGTATTTAAACCCATTAAGTTTTAATACTTATGAACATGCTAGTTATTTACAATAATTGATGTTCTAAAAGTGCCTAAGATCCAAAATGCTTCCGCATGTGTTATATTAACACCAACAATGGGAGGTTAAGGAACATTTTGGGCATGGTTAAAGTATTATCTAATATTATTGGGGTTATGGTAACTTTAGGATATTTTGTTCCTTAGTTCCTCTATAGGAGTACATAATCTTCCTTGACATAGCAGTCCGAGAATTTGAAGAAACTGTCCACTAGGCCTTCTGCTAAATGGTTCAGTATCTTGTCTCGGCTAGAGTTTTCTCGTTGAGACTCAATAATCCTCTATCGTAGTGTGAGTTGCACAGTGAGTCGAGTCATCTGCACTATAATTCCCTCAGTTACCATGGCTATGTTAGCTCGCTCGAAGTCTATTTGTACTCGTGACTCCCTAATAATGAGGGTTGACGAGTGTATCATTTTTCGACTTAAGGCATCCACGACCATATTTTCCTTTCCAGGGTGATACTAGATGTCTATGCCGTAATCCTTCACCAACTCTAACAACCTTCATTGTCTCATGTTTAGTTCTTTCTAGGTGAAAAGATATTTTAGACTCTTGTGGTCGGTGAAGATTTGAGTCTTCTCTCCATACAGGTAGTGTCGCCAAATTTTTAATGCGAACACTACCCCAGCCAACTCTAGGTCATGTGTGGGGTAGTTCTTCTCAAACTCTTTCAACTGACGGGACGTATAGGTAACAACCTTACCATATTGCATCAAAACAATCCTAGTCCCTTATTGGAGGCATTGTTGTATATCTCGTACCTCCTTGAACTTTCTGGTACTATGAGCACTAGGGATGTTACTAACCTCTGTTTTAGATCTTGGAAGCTCGCTTCACATGCATCATTCATACAAATAGTACACCCTTCCTTGTCAACTGTGTAAGTGGTGAGGGTATTCTAGCGAAGTCTTGTACAAACCTTTAGTAGTATCCTGCTAATCCCAGAAAAATTCGCACCTCTGTAACTATAGTTGGGCGTTCCCTATTAGTGAGAACGTAAATCTTGGTGGGTTCTACTGAGATTCCATCCTTTGACACCACGTGTCCCAAGAATGAGACTTGTCGTAGCCAAAATTCGCACTTGGAGAACTTGGCTTACAACTTATTCTCTCTCAAGATGGTTAGGACTTTTTGGAGGTTTTTTTGGTGTTCTTGATCCATTTTTTAGTATACTAGAATGTCGTCTATGAACACAGTAACAAACGTGTCGAGACACTCCTTGAATACCTGGTTCATTAACTCCATGAATACAGCTGGGGTGTTGGTGAGGCCAAACGACATCACTACAAACTCGTAGTGTCCATACCTTATCCTGAAGGTTGTCTTCGGTACATCCCCTTTTTTAATCTTAATTTGATGGTATCCTCGTCGAAGGTCTATCTTGGAGGATATTGTCCCTTCCCTGAGTTGGTCAAACAGATCTTCAATACGAGGGAGTGGGTACTTATAATTTATTGTCTTCTTGCTCACTTTTCTGTAATCGATACACAATGTATCGAGTCATATTTCCTCCTGACAAATAACACTTACGCACCCCACGGAGATACGCTTGAGCGGAGAAAGTCTTTATCTAGTAGGTCTTGTAATTGCGCCTTGAGTTCTTTCAAATCTTCTAGTGCCATGCGGTAAGGGGCTTTAGAGATAGGTCTGGTTCCTAATTCGAGTTCTATAGCAAAGTCTATAGCTCTAGATGGGAGTATTCTTGGTAGGTCTTCCAGAAAAACATCAGAAAATTCATTTACTATAGGCACCTTGTCTTAGATTTCTTCTATTCCTCTTACATCCACGACACTTGCTAATATGGCCCAACCCCCTTGTTGGACTAATCTCTTGGCTTTCATTATCGAGACTACCTTCAGGGTAACTCCAGTGCATGTAGCCTTGAACTTAAAACTGGATCCGGACGACATTGAGAATATTACTTCCTTTTTGTGATGGAATATAGTAGGATAGTTTTCGGCTAATCAATTCATCCCTAGTATTACATCGAAGTCCGTCATGCTAGCAACTATCAAGTCTATGCTTAAGGTTCGTTTAGCTACGATTACTTGGTCATCTTTTACTCTATCCTTAGCAACTAAGTCTACCCCCGCTAGGGTGCTTATAGACAATACATGCAATCAGGGTTTTAGTTCGAACCCTGTTTGTCTAACAAATGAAACAAATATGAAAGAATACATAGAGCCTGAATCAAATATATTGAAAGCATAATGTCCCAAGACTGATAGTGTACCTGTCACCACTGTGTCGGACCTTCCGGCATCCCTGCTGGTGGACGCGTATACCCTAGCTTGAGAACGAGTCTACATAGGTCTGTCAATCCCTTCAAGTTCTCTTGGTGGGTTAGGTGGATTCTCAGTGTTCTTAGTTGTATATTGATAGCAATGTAACCTAGCCACACCGAAAGCAAGCTCTAGCCCTTGGCCATACATCTTCCCCCATGTGGCTTTCCACATATGTTACACCCTACCTCTCCTCTTCCTCTAGCCCCATCTTGGTTTCTGGGTATCTGTCAGTACGTCGACGAGGGTACCTATCAGCATGTCGAGGGGGATGTCTATCAACATATCAAGGTCTACGCGCTGGTGGCCGACGGTTTGAATCTCTCAGTTCATATGGTCACTTTCGCCCGATAGTAACGGTTGACTCTCAGCACATTTCATCTCTGGGCTTCTCCAAGGCCTTGGTTGTCCTATGTGTCCTCATAGGTGGTATGGTCTATGACTTCCACCATGTGGCGAGTCTTTAGATCCAAACCCATAACAAACTTCTCAGCCATTTTTAGATCGGTTTCCACTAGTGAATACGTGAACCACTTCAGCCTCATGAATTTTTGGGCATAATTATCTACCGAACATCCACCTTGTGTTAGGTAGGTGAACTCTTGTTGTTTCTTGAGTCGGGCTAACTTCGGATAGTATTGCTTTAAGAAAGCCTCCTTGAATCATGTCCAGGCTATAACACTCCCATCCGGATTAAGAATTTTCCTATTATCTGTCTACCATAATTTTGCATCCTTCTTCAACATGAATGACTGAATGACGCACATGACACCTTCTGATTGTCTGAGCAAACCATTAACAGAAATATTGTCTCCATTGACGAAATTCAAATTTGAGCTTCTCTGGGTCTCCCGCGATTCCGCTAAAAGTGCGCGGGTCATACCGCTTGAAGTCCCATAAACATCTCGCTCCTCTTGTAGATTGCGAGCTATTGGCTTCTTGAGTGGCCACCATTGTATGCATCATGGCATGGAACGATTCCCACATCAGGCTTGTAGTGGGACCTACTCTAGCCGCTGGTGCTGTAGCAGTGTCTATTCTAGTTATTGAACCCTCATAAGGTGGGCTCTCAACTACCTTTACCCATTCCACTAATAGGAGGTCGTCCCCTTCCTCGCGTCCTCTTCTGCATTCTCTGAGTGTCATGGTTCTAAAATCCAACATATAACTTTTCTCAAGTCTATTGCTCGCTAACATAAATTACATCGTAATGCATATCATCATAAACATACAATTTGCAAGCACAACATATTCATAAACATACAACTAGGTTAAACATCATGCTACAACCAATAATATAGTCGTGGCTTATTAAATTTGATACTAAGTTACATTCAATAACTGTAAGCAATCATAGTACATGCAATCAAGGACATTTATTTTTTTTATCTTATGTAGGACATACCAGACGGTGACAGTGAATCAACGGTGGAACCATGGAACATGTCAAGCCCATCTCGCAGGCTAGTCTACAAAATCTATAACCCAGAGCTCTAATACCAACTGTAACGACCCTAGATTTCTACCAACCTACATTCCCTACCATCATCATAATATACTCTCTTATGTAAAAAATAAACTTTAAAAATCTCATTACAAAACATTGTCATGGACTTATATGTTTTAAAACGTCTTTAAAGTAACAAAACGAAATATTAAATAAAATAAATAAAACTTTAAAAGTAAAACGCCATATACTAACTTATAATCTAAGAAATGGAATACCACTATCTTATGCACGTATCCTGGTCTTTACTTGTGATGTCATTGTAAGTCGTACATGGTGTCTTTGCCTTTACCTGAATTAAAAGTAGCACAAGACTTGAGTATTTTGAGAAATACTCGGTAAGTGACCTCACTATTGGGTTCAGAGAATGAAACCACATGCAACTCATGATTAGGGACCTATCATTAAAAGCATCATACGGGTGGCCTCCAGTCTGGACTAGTACTTCCCTACACACGACCCACATGTGCAAGCGTGAATCTCCAGACAGTTCACACCTCCTGGACCCAACATAGTCGGGGTAGCTTTCCATAGTCGGATGTTCAGAGGTCAGTATACCCCCGAGTTTCATGTGAGGCATGATGATGATGATCATTATCATAGTGTATGCATCCATACTCATCATCATAAATGGAGAAGTAATCCGATGTTTGTGAACACACAAAATGCATGAGGTCCCTATAGTTTCCATCTTTAAATCATATTTATACACAACCCTATTCATTATTCACACTTCACACAAGGACAAGGTAACGTGCATGCGTTGGCTTTCGTCATCATAATGTATCATGACATTTAATACATGCACATCATTTAATACATGGGTGACTAGATGGTCCTATGGGTAGGGTTCGCCAGCTAACCTCCCATGAATGATGAGAGTAGGCTAGCACACACCACATTGTCCCCACTATAGAGAGAGGTTACGAGGTAGCGCTTCGACCCAATACACCAATTATATAATGCTTAGGCAAAACAAGATACCTAAATCTAAGAACAGAAAAGTAGTGCAACTCGTAGATGAGATTAGCTACCCAAAAGACCTGCGACACCAGAAATGGGTAAACTTCTCCTCCATACTCAGAGTGGGACCGTGACATTACAGCTTATTGTTATTCATTACATTTTTCCTGATAATGTTTTTTTTTTTTTACTCAAAGCGAGCTTGGAGTAATACTTTTACGAGGCTCCAACTCATAAATTATATGAAAATCTTCATCAAAACTGATTTATTTTTAATAAATTCAATAAATATAAAGAGTAAACGGTTAGGACCGGGCTGACTCAATGACTCCAAAAAGACAAGTAAATTTTTGGCGAAATAAAACACACCAAATTTAAAAGATAACATGCATTATACTTATATTATATCAAAATAATGTTTATACAAAATATTTAAAACACCACACAACCGTTCAAACACAAAATAAGGAACAACACAAAATATTTTAAAACAAAAAGGGTCGAAGGATGACGGGTGAGGTCTGTTTACGACATCGGCTCTAGAGTCCGCTCCCGACCTGGCCAACTCCTTATTACCTAAAAAACTGAGAATAAGGAATGAGTACAAAGACTCAATAAGCAGTCTACTTGTAGGCTTTTAATCGTGTCCTTGATATGCTAGGATATCACACTCTTTCTTTTCTTGTTCTTGTTCTTGTCGTAAGTACTTAGACCCTCTAGTTCTTGTTCTTGACTTGTGGATTCTTATCAGGTTCTATTATGAGGACCTTGATCCTTGGATTCTAAAACCTTGGATTTTCTCTAAGGGCCTTATTACTATAGTTCTTGGTTCTTATGCTTAGAACTTGGATGTTGATCCATGTTCTAGTCCTTGATCTTCACTTGTTCTTGGTTCTTTCTAGGTTCTTGTCCTGTTTCTTAATTCGTTCTCCAAGACACTCCCCTTAGGATTTACGGTACTAGTCATAAACATGTCAACTTGTGTCCGAGGCTTTATATGGTCCAAGTGACACAGTCTTAATATTTATGCTCAAACCTTCATGCGTTCCAAGCAGTGTAGTCTAAGTCATGAGCATGATGTACCGTGGGAGGTCTTAGGAGGTTCTTAATTCTTGGCTAAGGTAACCCACTCTTTCTTTTTCCATTGTGGCCCTAGATTACTCCCCATGATAGATCATAAAGGACACGTGATCGATGCATGCATGAACATGACATAGACCGTAAAGGTCATGTGATTGATGCATGCATGGACATGGCATAGACCATAAAGGTTTCATGATCGGTGCATGCATGAACATGGCATCCTGCAAATCTTTGGGTACCCATAACATGGTGCAGAGCATCTCATCTAGGTGAGGGTAACATGAGGCCAAACATGACATCATGCAAAGGTAACATGGTGTAGGGCATCTGTAATAGCCCAAAAATAAATAAATAAATAAATAAAAATAATTATAAAAAAGTAGTTAAAATAATAATAAATAAATAAATAAATAAAATAAAAAAAAACAACATTTCCCCCCTTTTATCTCTGCTAAACCCATCTTAGGTCCGAAAAGTAACAGTTACCACAAAAGAAACAGAAAAACAATAATAGTCAAATTTACTTGAGGAGAAAAAAAAAATGAGAATAGCCTTTACCCATGTGAGATTCACCCGAAGATAGATATGATCAGTATATATTAAATCTTCATTTTCTTTTATCCTATTTTTTAGAAATCACAACAAATTATAGTTAGATCTTCATTGTGTTTTATCCTATTTTTTAGAAATCACAACAAATTATAGTTAGATCTTCATTGAATTATTACAATGGTCTAGCTTTGAGTTAGAAACTAAATGGCAATCATTTATACGATTCTAGTAAATCACAGATTAGTAATATTAGATTAAATTTTTATCAAGATTAGTAATATTAGATTAAATTTTTATCATTAGCCAAATGAATAGTTTAAAGATAGAATGACCAAGAAAACTTCTGAATAGGAAACACTGAGATAAGGAAAGATTAGGAAACAAATATCCACCGGAAATTTCGAATACATGAGAACAGAATTAGAAGGCAACAGATAAAAAAAGATTAGGGAATTAAAAACCACAAACTAAATAGGGAGGAAAAGGTAAATACAGAGAGTAGTAAAGCCCATAATAACTTAAACAGCGGTATCTACTTTCTTATACAACAGTAACCATGAAAAATGAGATTTTTAATAAAAATATAATTATAGATATATAACATTTCAAGACTTCTAACAATGGACCAATGTAAATTAGAGAAATAATGTTGTAGAGTTCAAACCCGAAACTAATGTCATGGGCTCATATAGGTTGACCCGGATTTCAAAGGACGAAATCGAACTTTCATTAAAGATATATTCGTGACAACGACTTAAGCTAGCCAAGTAAGTGACCTTACTATCGGCATGGTTATATTTGCTGTTGACACGTGCCCCGTGGTTATGCACCTNGATGTTTTTAACTTAAACTCTTATTCATTTTATTTAGTCTTTTGTTGTGTCGTTTTAAAGATGTTTTCGAAACACGTAAGTCCATGGCTGTGTTTTAAGATAAAGGTTATGTTTTATGGAATTTAAATGAAGTCTTCCGCATTCAATGTTTATGGTATGTATACAGTAGCGACCTTGAATTAAGTAGAAAATTTTGGGTCGTTACAGCATCCCACCTAGAAGAGGAAACATGGCCTCTGAAAGCACCGCGTGGTGGGAGGTTATGAGCCATAATTGGATATGCTTAGAGTACTACCTAGCATTCTTGAGTTTCTGAGTTTGAGGACCTTGGTCTCTTATCCTTGAGTGGTACCTAACATTCTTCTTGCCTTGGTAATTGTAGAGCTTGTTTGGTATTGTTCTTAGTTCTCAATCTTGTAAATTCCTAAGATTCATAATTCCTTGAGACATAAGTTGTCACATGCATTCGTAATCATATGAACCCATCATAATAACTAGCATGAGTTATTCTAAAAAGTCATAGATTCATCATGGATTCCTTAAAGGGCTCTAGAAGGGTCTTGAATCTTGAGGTGTTTCCTTTACGCTTTTCTTAAGTTCTATATTGGTTTAGGTTCCAAACTTGCTCCAATCAACTTGAAATCTAGAACTTATCCTCATGTCATATAGAATAGGTCTTATAGAAGATAGTGTTAGGTTATGGAGCCTGATGCTTATTTATAGCTTAGTCAACGGTTATACATAGTAAAGCTACATACGACAAATGACATATAAAGTACATTTTCATAAATAGTAAATAGCTATGTATAGTAAAAAGCTATATACGGTAAAGCTATATATGGTACATAGTTATATATAGCAGATGTGAGAATGTTTGCTTAATCCACCGCACCTAAATGGTGTGAAAGTTGTCTCATTTATAATCAAATAAATTAGAAGAATATGGAGAGAGTAATAAATGGAAATAACAATAAATGGAAAGATAAGGCAAATATCTGTCTTATAATAAAATATCAAATATGATATATATGATAAACTATAATTTAATACTAAATATCCTTAACACCCCACCGCAAGCTGAACGTTGGATTTGAACAAACGTGAAGCTTGGATATGAAAAATTCAAAGAGAGATTGAGAAATACTTTTCGTGAAGATGTCAACAACCTGGTTCGAAGGAGGCGTAGAGAAACACTTTCTTGGGCATCGAAAATTGCAGAGGGATCGCCGCTCAGCGGCGATGCTGCCTTAGCTTTGGTGAGAATATGTCTAACCTATGAAGAGGGATCGCCGCTTAGCGACAATGCCGCCTTGGCTCTGGTGAAAATATGTCTAACTCCAAGAAGTAGAAGGGGAAACCTAGAGCAAGGGACAAAGACAATGTTGAGGCTAGAAGAGTCGCCGCAGTGGGCGAAGGAGCCAATTTTGGCTAGAAGAGCGGTGATGACTTGGTTGGCAAAGAGGCCAGTGTGGCGCCCAGATTCCAAAGGTAAATCTCTGCAGAAGGTTGATAGGTTTAGGTTAGGGTTTCTGTGAAGGATGAAGGGAAGATTGGGAAGAAAATGAAAGAGACTATGTTGGTTGAGGGAAAATCGATTGTGTTGGAAAAGGTGAGGTTGTATGTACAAAGTATGGTGAAGGGTGATTCGGAGGTCAAAAGGGTGGAGCCGAAGAGTAATCAATCGGCTTTGCATGTGGTAGCCATTGTGACTGCTCCTGCGGCGTCAAAGCCAACAGTGGAGGTGGAGAAGAACAGTAGAGGATTTCAGAAGCCATTGAAAAGAAAAGATCGGGGTTGTTAAACCGAAAAGGCTTTAATACCATGAGAATGTTTGCTTAATCCACCACGCCTAAATGGTGTGAAAGTTTTCTTATTTATAATCAAATAAATTACAAGAATATAGAAAGAGTAATAAATGGAAATAAAAATAAATGGAAAGATACAGACAAAGATCGATATTTGCCTTATAATAAAATATTAAATATGATATATATGATAAACTATAATTTAGTACTAAATATCCTTAGCAAGATGGTTATATCTAGTAAACCTATATATAGTAAGCTAAACCATATATATATCACTTAGGCATAGCTTTGAAAATGTATTTCTGTATTCTCTGTATTCTCTCTTACTGTACATATCTAAAGTCATCAATATAAATCCTTTTGCGAGAGTTCTCCTTGCATTTTCTCTATCATATTCTTTGTGTTCATGTAGATCGAGTGTGTGCGTTGTTGTGTGATCCTAACAACTGATATTAGAGCTAGGCGGAAGTCACCACGATATGTGAAGATGGAAAGTTCAAAGATTGGAATTGAGAAGTTCGATGAATCCGATTTTGGTTTCTGGAAGATGCAAATTGAAGATTATATGCACCATAAAGATCTTCACGAACCCCTATTGGGGGTGAAGCCAGATACCATGACCACGGAATAGTGGAAGCTCAAGGATCCACAAGCCTTAGGGCTGATCCGGTTGACGCTATCCAAAAACGTGGCATTTAACATCATCAAGGAGAAGACAATGTCAGATCTGATGAAGGTGCTGTCGAATATGTACGAAAAACCGTCGGCTATGAACAAGGTGTATTTGATGCGAAGATTGTTCAATCTACAAATGTTTGAAGGAGGATCTGTTGTTGATCATATAAATGAATTTGATATGATCGTAAGTCAACTGAGTTCGGTGAAAATTAATTTCGATGATGAAATTAAAGCATTGATTTTGATGTCATCTTTACCCGAGTCGTGGGATACTGTTGCTGCCGCAATCAGCAGTTCCCAAGGATTTTGATAAACTGAAGTTTGATGAAATTCGAGATATAGTTCTCAGCGAAAGTATTCGCAAACGAGAAATTGGAAATTCATCTGGTAGTCTCTTAGTGTTGACCAACGGGGGAGAAGTAAACCGAAGGACGATCAAAATCAAAGAATCGAGAAAAATCTCCAAATAGACCAAACGTAATGAGATGTCTGCATAAAAACTCCGGCAGAAAATCAGTGGATATTA
Source organism: Cucurbita pepo subsp. pepo (assembly GCF_002806865.2). Lineage (NCBI taxonomy): Eukaryota > Viridiplantae > Streptophyta > Magnoliopsida > Cucurbitales > Cucurbitaceae > Cucurbita > Cucurbita pepo. The sequence continues at coordinate 10,684,200 of NC_036638.1, forward strand.
AAGGATGTTAGATATATTTCTGGTCTCAAGAAGAACCTGATCTCTATTGGTCAGTTGGACAGCACAGGTTATGCAACAGAGTTAGGGAAGAGTTCGTGGAAGATTATGAAGGGTGCTACGGTCGTAGCACGTGGCACAAAATCTGGAACCTTATACACCACTGCAGGGTGTATGATCATAGCTGTTGTTGCTGAGAGTGCTTCAAATTCAAGTCTATGGCACAATAGACTTGGACATATGAGTGTGAAAGAAATGAAGACGCTGGCTGCGAAAGGAGTTTTAGAAGGTCTGAAATCTGTTGATGTGGGTCGTTGTGAGAACTGCGTTATGAGCAAGCAGAAATGAGTTAGCTTCACAAGGACTGCCAGAGAATTGAAGAAAGTGGGAGTTGAGCTTGAGTTGCAGGGAAACTCACCTAGTGATGTTGTAGCAGATACTCATGAAACTCTTGAGACTATTGTTGAGGAACCAGATGTGAAGCAAGGTTCCAAGACCACGAAGCATGTGGGAGTTGAGCTTGAGTTGCAGGAAAACTCACCTAGTGATGTAGCAAATACTCATGAAACTTCGAAGACTATTGCTGAGGAACCAGAGGTGGAGCAAGGTTCCAAGACCACAAAGCAAGTGGGAGTTGAGCTTGAGTTGTAGGGAAACTCACCTAGTGATGTTGTAGTAGATACTCATGAAACTCCTGAGACTACTGTTGAGGAACCAGATGTGGAGCAAGGTTCCAAGACAACGAAGCAAGTGGGAGTTGAGGTTGAGTTGCGGAAAAAAATCACCTAGTGATGTTGTAGCAGATACTCAAGAAACTCCTGAGACTGTTGCAGACGAACCAGCGGTAGAGCAAGTGACACCTGAACTGGTGTTGAGAAGATCATCCAGTACTATCAGAGTACAAGATATGTATGTACGTTCATTACCCTATCTGTTGCTAATGAAAGGGAACCAGAGCCCTTTGATAAGGCCCTATAGTTGGAGGATACAACCAAGTTGGGAGCAAGCCATGAATGATGAGATGTCTAGGCTTCAAAAATGAATTGTACTGAGGCTGAGTACGTGGCAATAAGGGAAGATGAAAAGAAGACCATGTGGATGACTGACTATTTGGAAGAATTGGGCAAGAAGCAGCACGAAAAAAATTCTTTATGGAGATAGTCAGAGTGCCATACAGTTGGTGAGGAACCAGGTCTATCATTTTAAGACAAAACACAGAAAGCGATACCATTTCACTCGCAGGTTAGTGGAAGATGGTGATGTGTTTGGAGAAGATAAAGGGTGCAAAGAATCCAACAAACATGTTGACAAAATGTGTTGATGTTGGAATATTGAGGTTGTGCAAATCGATTGGTATAGTGTAGTGAAGATGTTCATGATCATTTGAGAATGAAATTCTTGGTTGGGTTCCGTCTGGGAGAATTGTTAGGCTATGGAGCCTGATGCTTATTTATAGTTTAGTCAACGATTATACATTGTAATAGTAAAGCTATATATGACAAATGACATATAAAGTAAATTGTCACAAATAGTAAATAGCTATGTATAGTAAAAAGCTAGCTATACATGGTAGATAGTTATATATAATAGATGATTATATCTGCTAAACCTATATATGGTAAGCTAAACCATATATATGTTCCCTCAGACATAGCTTTGAAAATGTAATTCTCTATATTTTTCTTGCTGTACATATCTGAAGTCATTAATATAAATCATTTTGCTAGAGTTCTCCTTCTCAATCTTGTTCTTTGTGTTCATCTAGATCGAGTGTGTGTATTGTCGTGTGATCCTAACAGTTAGTTGGTAATTTGGAGCATGTCTAGACCTTGAGCTTGGATATGACTTCTTGTATTGTTTTTAGGTACTAAACCTCAAAAGTTGCCATGTCATGCATCCTATTTTAGCCCCCGAAAACTCTTCCAAAGGAACCCATAATTTTCTCCCCATGAGTGCATAGGTGGCGACGTCATAATCGTGGCATCTTGCTAGCAGAACGTGATGTAGTGGGAGAGTTTCTTAGAACACGAGAACCTTAATTATTATGATTTTCAATTCTTTTTGTTGGCTACATCTTAAAAATAGGAGTTAAAACACTAATAAATTTCTTAAACTCAAAGTCAACTACTAACTATTCTTCCAAATAAAAAAAAATTAACAATCTTTTTAAACACATTATCCTAAAATTATTTCAAATTAATAATTTGTTTTTCAAAGTCAAACAGTTGACTTGCTTAAACGAGAAGAGAGTGATGAGAGAGAGAGAGAGGAGAAATTGGGAGAAAAATGGTGAATTGAAAGAGAGTGATGGGGATGTGACTGAAAAGACGGACGGCGACACCATTGATGAAACAAAAAAAAAAAAAAAAAAAAAAAAAAAAAATTTATTAATAAACCATGAAATTTAAGGAAATAAATTTACGAAAATTATGAAAATGGGTTAAATGAAAAAGGAAGAGCCGCCATCTATCCGACCACGAGACCACCTAGGCAACACCGCAGCAACCATAAAATGCATTTATTATTAACAAAAATTAATATGTATTTTTATTTTTTATAATTTAAAATATGTATTTTCAAGAAATAAAATGCAATTACAATAAGAGCACGATAGCAAGAAATAAGGGGAACGCACGCGTCCCACTACGCAACATTCTTGCAATCAATTATTTTATTTTTTTAATTAAGGAAACAAAAATTCCAAAATTGGGTAAAATCCCAAGGCCGTGACCGCGACTGCTACCGGACACTCTCTAAACTACATACAGACAAATTCCATTCTGCTCATTTTCTTCTCCTTCTTCTTCTTCCATTTCTGATTCTTTGTGCTGTTTTCATTCCACCAAACTCCATAGCTACTCCTCTTCTATCTCCTTCCCAACTGGGTCTCTTTCCCCTTTTACCTTCCTTTTCGGGGACCCCAATTAAATGGGTATTGGGTTGTTGTTGTTGTTGTTGTTGTTCTTCTTCTTCTTCTATTCAAGACCTTTCCCCTTTTCCAAACCTCCTTATATTCCTTGCTTTCCCTCTGAATATTCATCAAATTCACTACAAACCTCAGTTTCAAGTAGAGAATTCTGAAAACCAAATTAGGGAATCGCCTTTTTCCCCCCCTTTTGCTTTCATCTCTGCATGCTTCACGATTTTGGATCAAAATGATCAAGGCCTTCGCTTCTGTAATCTCTCTCACCTCTTTTTGTGCTTGTTTTCTTTAACCCTTTTGGCTTATGTCTGTTTATGTTGCTCTCGTTTCATGATTTGTCTCCGTCTTCGTTTTCTTTTGGTGCTCTGTGCTGCTTTAACATTGTGATGCTTCTCTTTTGAGATTTGGAATTTTAAGTTTATGGGTTGTGGTTATTTGCTAGGAAACAGAGGGAAATTGGCTGTTTGATTCATTTTTCAGAATAGCTTTATTATTGTTTTAATCTTTCAAATGGATTGTGGATAGTTCTCTGTCCCTTTCCATGGCTCTATATCAAATAGAGAGCTCTTATCATTATGGTTTTTTGTTTACATAATTTGATTGTAATTGGTCTTTTTATAACTCGTTTTCCATGCTTCAGAGTTTCGTGCCATCGGAGTCGAAGAATAGATTACGCCTCTGTACCTTCTTCATTGCCATATTCCTTGGTGCTGGAGCTTATTTCATAGCAAGTGAATTCATTACAAAGGTAGAAATCGAAACATATCTTTCTGAAGTTCCTATAGCTTCCTGTTGCATAGTGATGATAGTAGCAATATATCTTAGAGATTAAGTTTATGGGTTTGAAGTGTCCATGTTTATTCATGGCACTAAGATTAAGTTAATCATCTTTGAAAATGAAGGATTAGAAGAATTGGCTTTCTGTACAGCTTACAAAATTTTGTATTCTGCATCCCAAGTATTGGCTTTGCAGTTTACGGTGCGCTCACTGTCTATGATGTTCATTGGTGGTATCCCTTATATTTCTTGAATCTAGGCCCTAGATTGCTTAGTGGTTAAGTGTGAGATCGAACGAAGCATTCTTTACAAGGGTGTGGAAACCTCTCCCTAGCGGACGTGTTTTAGTACCTTGTGGGGAAGCCCGGGAGGGAAAGTCCAAAGAGGACAATATGTGTTAGCGGTGGGCTTGGATTGTTACAAATGGTATCAGAGCCCGAGATTGAGCGGTGTGCCAGCGAGGACGCTGGGACCCCAAGAGGGGTGGATTATAAGATCTCATATTGGTTGGAGAGGGGAATGAAGCATTCCTTATAAGGATGTGGAAACTTCTCCCTAGTAGACGCGTTTTAAAAACCTGAAGGGGAAGCCCGAAGGGGAAAGCCCAAAGAGGACAATATCTGCTAGCGGTGGGCTTTGACTGTTACATTAAGTACAATTCGAATTAACAATAGTTCTCAACTCTTACAAGAAGGGTTATGATGTATATGTGGTTGTTAAACTTCTTCCACTTGATATTTATTTGGGTTAATATTCATTGTATGAACTTCAAGCGTTCATCTTACTGGGTGTTATTATGCCCAGCAGTATTTTTCTTATGTAGATTGTAACGGGCTTGTCAGAACAGAACATCATATATCATCGTGCATCCAAATCACATGTCGATACAATTCATCACTCAAAATGACCGAAACGAGTCAATGATAGGATATTTGATAAACTTGCAGGAAATGTTTAGATGGGAGGCATTTTATCCTGCCCGAAATGTAAAGTCCAGCACGTGCAAGGTTTGTCTAGTAAAATCCTGAGTTCTTTTTATGGTTTCTCATTGTATTTGTTCTAGTTTGTTAGGTGTTATAAATCTCCTTTCTCTTGCCTCATCCTCCTTCCTACGTAGAATCGATGCAGACCTCCTGGGAGTGAGTCTTTGCCAGAAGGAATCATTACTAAAACATCTAACTTCGAATTTCATCCTCTATGGGGTTCAAGTGTACAAAATGTAAGTGATGCACCGATTGAAATGTTGCTCGCCTATACACTGAATACAACGAATTTTTCTTTTTCAATAGTGTTCAGCTCATTCGAGTATAGTTGAAAGTAAAAATTTCAGTTTTCATGATGTTTTAGTATATGATATTAGGTAACTACTTTCTTTGAATCGTGTACGTGGCTTGATACTCCGACTATTTTACTTATATACAACTTAGCTAATGAATTCACGAAATCGCTAGATAAAAACGGAACATATTATGCATTGCCCTTAAGTGACAATACTCTTTGTGCCAGAAAATGCTGAAGATGTCTAAGAACTTGTTAGCTATTGCTGTTGGAATCAAACAAAGACGTGTAGTGTCGAAAATTGTCGAAAAGGTTGTCATCTAAAGCCCTTATTCTTCACTACACTTTTTAGCGATCTGTTTGTTTTTGAATATGTAGTTTTCATTCTCAGTTCCCTCGAGACGATTTTGACGTGATTCTTTTTCATTACGATGGTGTTGTGGATGAATGGAGGGATTTCGCATGGAGTTCTCGTGCACTACATGTCTCTGCATTGAATCAGACAAAATGGTAATGCTTATTTGACCCCAAGAGTTGTCTGAAATTGCTGATCGTGTGTATCATTTGGACTCGAAGTTGCTTCTTTACTCTTTAAATTCGAAACATAATTGGAAAAAACTGGCTTATGGCGTAGGTGGTTCGCCAAGCGTTTCTTGCATCCAGATATTGTTGCTGAATATAATTATATCTTTCTTTGGGATGAGGACCTTGGCGTCGAGAATTTTAACCCGAAACGGTAGGTATTATTTTCCTTTTCATGATTATTGAGTTCAAACCTGCAAATGCGTAGTTTATTGTTTATTTACCGCCTTTTTTCCCCACAAGAGCTTAGCTCAATTGGCATAAAGTACGTATTCTCAACCAAAAGATTAGAAGTTTGTATCGCCCATCTTGCATATTGTTGAACTAAAAAAAAAACGCTTTTGGTCATTGAACATATAAGTAATAAGTTAGCTCGTGGACTTTATTATGTAACAATTTGGTCGTTGTACTCCAAAGTATAGTATGTAACGACTTAGTTTTCTTTTCTTCATCTAAAACTGGGTCAGATATGTATCAATCCTCAAGGAGGAGGGGCTTGAGATATCACAACCAGCTCTCGATCCAGTTAAGTCCAAGGTGCACCAGCTGCTTACTGCACGCAAAACCGGATCGAAAGTACACAGGTTAGTTTTACACGGGTTTTTTGTAACTGATGTGGGATCTCACATCCCCAATGGTTGAGTTGAATTTTTGAGCTAGCCTCTTGTCAGTTCTACAAAGTTTACTTGAATGGAATATCGATTTTAGGTGTTAGAGCTCCGATAAACGCTATAATGATGTTTTGTCACCTTCGAAATTGAGCTACATTGTTTCCCATTAATCTGTCACATCTACTGATATGTAATAAAAGTTTCGTTTTCTCGAATTTTATTGATATCTTCAAACAGAAGGTTTTATAACTTCAAGGGCAGTGGACGGTGCAACGCTAATAGCACGGCTCCTCCATGCACAGGGTAAAAAGATTATCGATTCTTTTGATCACGGACTTTACTATTTTTTTCCTTTCTGATGTTGGATTCAAACACAGGTTGTTAAATTGTATATGTTTTATAAATTTGATGTAGATGGGTAGAAATGATGGCTCCTGTGTTCTCCAGGGCAGCATGGAGATGCACATGGTATATGATTCAGGTAACAACTACTATTGAAGTGAGATTCAAATTATACATCTCAAAAGTAGGAATATAAACGATCGTAAAACTAGATTAGTTGTGAGATCCCACATCGGTTGGGAGGAGAACAGAACATTCTTTATAAGGGTGTGAAAACCTCTTCTTGGTAGATAGCGTTTTAAAAACTTTGAGGGGAAGCTCGAAAAGGGTAAGCCCAAAGAGGACAATATCTGCTAATGGTGGGTTTGGGCGGTTACAAATGGTATCAGAGTTAGAAATCGGGCGATGTGCCAGCGAGGAGGTTGAGCCCTAAAGGGGTGGACACGAGGCGATGTGCAACAAGGACGTTGGGTCCCGAAGGGGGTGGATTAGGGGGTGCCACATCGATTGGGGAAGGGAACGAGTGACAGCATCTCGCTGGGCCCTGAAAGGGGGTGAATTGTGAGATCCACACCCATTGGAGAGGAGAACGAAACATTCTTTATAAGGAGTGAAAACCCCTTCCTAGCAAACGCGTTTTAAAAACCTTGAGGGGAAACCCAAAAGGAAAAGCCCAAAGAAGACAATATCGGCTAACGTGGGCTTGGATCATTACACTAGTCTTCTGTTTATATTTAGTCCATTTTCTTACAATACAACAAAAGTTTCAACTCACTCGTGATATCGATATCAAACGGACGTGTGAATACTGTGGTAATATTGTGATGGGACAGAATTTTAATGCCAAAATACTTGGCTATTGCTCTCTTTGCTTTACAGAATGACTTGATCCATGCATGGGGCTTAGATCGACAGCTTGGCTATTGTGCACAAGTAACTTCCATACTCCACCATTACTTTTGCTTTGCTAGTAAGCCACTAGTTTCTTGTAGAGTTTGTGATTATGGATTCTCTTTTAGGGTGACCGAACACAAAAAGTTGGCGTTGTCGATGCCGAATACATCGTTCATCTAGGTCTGCCCACGCTCGGTGCTTCCCATGACAATGTGGTAAAGTTTTGCAGTCACAATCCTATGAATTTACGACTTCAAATGGTCATTTGTTGCACTTCCTTTTCTATGAATTTACGACTTCAAACGGTCATTTTGTTCAATTCTTGCAGGAACCCAAAATGGATAATCGAGTTAAAGTAAGTTACTACGATCGATCCAAGTATTTATTTCCCGAATGGATCGTTCATTGTTTGTAATGTATCCTAATATGTGTAGGTGAGGATGCAATCTTCCTTAGAAATGCAGGTCTTCAAGGAACGATGGACGGACGCTGCAAAGAAGGACAAGTGTTGGATCGACCGGTATCGGTAGTTGCCGAAATCGTTTAATGTTTCATCTTAAAGAATAAAACTGGAAGTGAAGGTGTTCCAGTCTTTCAGTAACAGAGCTCAAACACAGCCTGAGCATGCAGCTGCTTAGCTAAGATTCTAGTTGTCTCACAACAATTTATACCCAACAAATTCAAATTAACCAAGAACGAGGCTTTTCATTGGATCAACTCACTTTCTTTTACTGTATACAAAATCATATCTTCCATNTTTTTTTTTTTTTTTTTTTTTTTTTTTTTTTTTTTTTTTTTTTTGGTTGGTTGTAAATGCATTATAGTCTTTCGAGAAAATTAAGGTTTGGAAATTTGGTGTTTGTAAAAGTTTCCATGTAATTTGAATAAATGTAAACTTTCTTTTACTCGGACAATGATTTTTGGACATTTTTAGGGTAAATCTTGGTGTTCCTTAGCTCATGATTCGGCGATTGGTGGAGTTTGGTTGTAGGACGGGGAGTGCACAGTGTCATAATTGCATTCTTCTTTTGGCAGCGGGACAATGATTGTGCGATACTTGTTCTAACGTAGTAAATAAGCTACGTGTGAAAATCAAACTTTACGAACAATCTCGATATAAGGTAGATACTTAAATCACGTTTTGAGAGAAAATGTTTTTATATAACATGAGTGAGAAAATAAGGTGAAAACAGTTTGACGCACAGTAGGTTAACGTATATTTAAAATTAATTTTATTAGATAGTTTATAGTAACCATTAATTTTAAATTAAAAGCTAACTTTTTATTTTAAATTAAAAGCTAACTTTTTATTAGATAGTTTATAGTAACAATTAATTTTAAATTAAAAGCTAACTTTATTACATAACAATTATAATGTGGGTGTAATTCTTTTTCATTAACATTTATACAAATATTATTTTTTCAATAATTATAATTAATTATTTAATTGAAATTATTTATAATCAATCAATTTATTTCTATTTGTTGAAATTAATTTTATTAATTCATTCAATAATGTACCAAAATAATATGTTTTAAGATTAATTTCATAAAATATTAATTTATCATGTAATATAAATTTAATGAATTAATTACAAATTATTCATTTATGGTAAGAATAATTATTACCATTAATTATTCGGATGTACTACCATATATGTTATTACCATAACAAGATTGAAATGCTTTAGAATATTCTATTTTTTGTAACGTTCACCGCTTTAATATATAGCTTTTTTATTTCTATAATTTTTAAGTCATTTTACCTATATATTTAATTATCAAAATGATATTTGATTTTTAAAATATTTTATGTGATATAAACCGAGAAATCAATCATGCAATATACTTAAATGAAGATACGAAGAAAATGTTGTTAAAATTATCAAAACATATTTCAATTCATGTCACATTGAAGAAGAATAAAACTATTATAATTTAGAGTTGTAATGTTTCGTATTTTAAGACTTATTTACACAGTGGCTAACTATAGTCATAAAATGTAGTTAAAACTTTTGGAAGGCCTCGGTAAGGTTAAAGGTTTTTATTTTGAGGTGTCAGGTATGTTATCTTTGTAAGAGACTTGAAAAATGTAGTAAAAGAATCTTTTGTGCTTTCCTTTAGCACTGCGTTCTTTTGCAATTCTATATAGTTTAGGTTGTATGTAGAATCATTCAAGCTTGACATAATCAATCTTGCTTGTGGAGTGATTCAAATCTCAAACAAGTGTTCCTGCCTTGAGATATTTGATCAACAAGAATCATTCAAGCTATATATGATCGATCTTGCTCGTGGAGTGATCCGAATCTCAAACAAGTGTTTTTGGCTTGAGGTACTCGATCGACAAGGTAATCCAAATCTTACTCCCCTTGTGTTGATTCCATATCTTTGTTAATGCAAGGTAAAGTTGACATTTGTTTAGCTATCAACTACATAAAAAAAATTGTCAACTTTACACTATTTGTTGACATTCTATACTAGGAACAATGAACCTTCATAATGGTACTATATGGTCACTTTGAGGATAAGGTCTCATGGTTTTACTTTTGGTTTCTCCAAATAATTTCATGGCAACGGTCTCTTACTTATATGCCTATGATCTTCCTTCTAATTAGCCAATGTGAGACTCCAACAATACTCAAGGATCCTCTTTTCAAACAAAATATAGCATTGAACCTCCCTTAAGGCTACCTTCTCTATAACCCCTCGAATAAAATGTACCATTTATTCGACATCTAAGTTACTATGACTATACTTTCATGACTCACAATTTCTTTGTTCGATACTTGAGAATTCTACTGACATGGCGAAATTAAGATAATGACATGGGTATATAAGTCAGGACACGATTTCCATTAGTACGAGGCCTTTTGAGAAAACGAGAGTTTACACTCAAGGTGAACAATATCATACCATTGTGGAGGCCTATTGTTCCTGACATGGTATCAGAGTATAAGCTAATAACTACTAACAATTTTCCTAAACAAAACACTAACCATTCAAGTTGATAACCGCTAATAATTATGCTAAACTTGCTCCACCAATAACTTCTTTTACTAAGCAAACCTTATTGACCCACATTCTCCCTCGTAAGTTTGACTTTACTTGAGATTCTTCGCTATGAGAAACTCCTACATCTCTGCAAATTTGACCCTTGCTAGGGCCTTGGGAGAGTATTTTACGTTGCTCTCTAGTGTCAGCTTTACTTGGTCGGTGATCAACTCCATCTTAAAAAAAAAACAATTCAATTCTCCAACATGCAATTTCTTCCATTCATCTCTTATGCATAGGAACTTCATTATGAGAATTGCAGGTAGAAACTTAAGGTACTCTACTCCTCTATCTTTCAACTGCGCTTTCCACTAATACAAGTTCTTTAGAATTTTTCGGGACACCATTCGTCTCAAGCAAGTTGGATGAATGGGTATTCAATAGAAAGTGCCTGAATAAGTTGGTAATTGTGCCTCTAGTCCTCTTTGGTTACATGACAAGTTTGATGTCCTATTTTTCTTATGCTTTCGTGGCCTTCCTTTAGGCCTCATTAGTTAAGATGTTAAGTCTAATGAAACACATCAACTTATAGGTTGCTCGTCGCCGACTGAAATAACCTTCAGTTTCTTCTTAACTCTGTTTTTCGATTTCTTCTTCTCCCAATTCACTAGTTTCTTCTTCCCTTTCTTGCTGCTAATGCCAAAGGAGACTTTTGAAAAATGTTGATAGTCTTTCATTAGTATCTTATACAGATAGTTTTGCAACTGTTTTACTTTCATCAACAAGGCTCTGTTTCTATCGAACATCTTAAGGAACCACCCGGCTAACTTTACTCTTCTGCCTTCTTCTGTCATTTTACCAAGACTACTAATATTACTCTTCAAGCTTGGATGTAATATACCTTAGTCAATCTCTATTCTTGCATCAGAATAAGATGAATTTTTTTCCTTGGTTTGGTACAATTGATTGGTTGCCAAACTTCATATTTTTAATGAGCTTCTCATCAAGCTTCTTGAACTTTACTTGATCTTCGGTCACGTGGTTGCTTCCTCTGTTGTCTAGGTATCACATATTGGTCTCCACTCGATCTTCTCCATCTGCGAGGAGGTTCACCATAACCTTCTCTTCATTGAGCATCAAGAGGTTAGGCATCTTCTCGACCAACATTAGTGCAGGCTCTTTGTCATGCATGAATGTGAGGTTTGCCTCTTCATTGTGTTCCTTGTTCCACCACCCCACCATATAATGCCCGTATTTTCCAAGAGTAATACTTGATCATACATTGCTCTTCCAGGGGTTGACATCGTCATGAGTTTGTGAGATATCGTCACGACCTTCTCTGTGGCCACAGCCACAACCTCTACTTTCCTTATTGTGGTTGCCACGTCCCTTCGTAACTGAAAAAGAAAAATCAGTCGCATCTTTCTTTTTCGTCCACATGAGCCACTCCTCGTATGTGAGTAAGAGGTGTTTCTCCTCCTCTTTTGCGTCGTTGTCACGAAGTCTCTTCTCAACCTTAATTTCAACTTTCCCAGTTCCTTCTAAATGGCTTGCTTTCTTCTTTTAACTAGATTGATAGTTTCATCAATGTAATGTATTACTGTGACCTCCTAGTCTCATCCTCTAAATCTTGCTTGAGTTTCTTACTATTGACCTCTTTGCTTATATAACTTCAAAACTTCATTTGAATATTTTTTTCTATAATCACAGATGAAAATCATCTCTCTTTCGGTTGTTGAGTCTTGAAAGCAAGCAGTAGGAAGTTATTTCCTCCCATTTCTTTATACAACCTCGATTGCCAAGCAGAAGAAATTGGTCCTATTACACTATTGAAACATATTCGTATAGGGGTATTGGGTTGATTCATATGGTTGAATAACCATATTCATAAAGTCATTTCAAACATAATAAAACATCCTAAAAATAACGGAGGTAACCAAGAAAAACAACATTTTCTATAAAAGTTTAGAAATAAAATGTTGTTGACCTATCTTAGTATAAAGATTCCACTTAAATGCAAAAATCTAACTATAGTGACTTGATCCATGGTGCTCAGCTAACGTCATCATCTGTACATGGGGCCCTATCTTTAACTGAAAAAAAATATAAATTTTGGTTTGAGTATTTAAAAAATACCAAGTAAGTGACCCCATTATTACAGTTGGAAATGCAATCATATGCAACATGGTTCATAGTGCGACCTACTTTTTGTAACTATTCCTTGGGCTGTACTTTCGTTTTTGGGTAGGGTTGGATGCATGGTATTTCTCTATGCATGATCCACACATGGTCACATGAACCCATTAGGTAGGTTCGTATATATACTCATAGGCCTAACTACAGACTAGCATCTACTCACGCAGCAAAAAACAGTAGCAAAAAACCAACGAAAAGAAAGGAGCACATATTATATCATAGTGAACACATCAATTCAAAACATATTGGGGAAGTGTCTCGAGCTTGTGACATGTAACATGCATAAGCTCCCACATTATAGAATCATAGTATAGGATTATAATGCAGATCATCCTTCCATACTTTTCATGACATAATCCTCCTAATAGACATATATATTTATGCATGGTATCACGGTTATGCTTGTACAAGACGTGTTGCTTGTAGTTGCGTGTCGAATGTCCCGATCATGCTTATCCAGGGTGTGTTGTCCATGACCGCATGCCCATTCCAAACTCCTTTTATTTGTTTTTATGGAGGTTAGGTTTACTATTCTTTTTATGTAATAAAGAGGTGTATTACAGTTCACCAACCTCATGTCTACACCCAGGGCTAAAATGTCCCAAAATTTATTATAGAAGGATGTGATTAGTTGTCAATTTTTTGTACCAAGATTATACGTTATCAAAGCGGTTGTTCTTTTTTAGTCGCTTTTAGCCTATGAAATTGCTTTTCTTTTCAAATTGTTTTCAACTTATTTCCTCGCTCTCGTTTTATAAATATTTCTATCAAATGTGACTTGAGACGCGATCATATGTTAAGATTAACTGCAAAATTTGACTTTTACATGGCTGACTTGTTCTTAGGTTAGAAAAAATCTCGCACAATCGTGTCATGCTGCCACAAGAGTACGATTGTGACAAGTGGAATCATATCTTGGTTAGCTCCTTGAATTGTAGTAAATAAACATGTTCGCTTCAAAACATCTGAGCAAGTCTCAAGCTAACCAATTGGTAGAGATCAAATATCAGTTGCTCAACTAGAATGAAGTTCCAAGATGTAATAAGGCTTTTGGAGTCTTGCATGAACAAGATTACCACTAAAGTTGACAAGATCGACCAAATGGGAGGCCACCTTGAGGCAATGCCCGTTTGTGAATTAATGTTGATGGTCGAAGCCCTAGAAGACAATGGCACAACTGTTGGTGACTTCGAGCATGTAGATAACTCGACAAGCTCAGTTATCTAGATAAAAGAACATACTAAGGGCCTAAACAATGCTTAACAAGCCGTCGTTCATATGGTTTCAGAAATGTTTGAGGATTTAAGTGCAGCCCTTGGAGTGATCAAGGCTGATGTGACAAATTTAAGCGTCATGCTAAATCTCATCGTGAGAGTGATGGGGAACCAATATAACAAAGTAAAGGTCCTAAAGCCTAAGCCCTTCTATGGGGTTCGAGATGTCAAGGTTCTAGATAAGTTTATTTTTTACCTTGAACAGTACTTTCAAGCCACAAATATTATGGGAAAAGAAGCTAAGGTCACATTGGTTGTTGGTGGAGATCCAAGTACATAGACATTCAAGATGGTCAATATATTATGGATACCTGGGAGAACTTAAAACAAGAACTCCACTCACTGTTCTTCCTAGAGAATATTGAGATAATAGCGAGAATGAAATTAAGGGAGTTGAGACATATTGAGAATATCAAAGACTACGTGAAGCAATTTTATGTGCTTATGTTGGACATTCATGACATGTCTGAGAAAGACAAGGTCTTTTTGTTTAGGGACTGAAGTCGTGGGTGAAGACCTCTACGAGCAAAGAGTTCAAGACTTTTACACGACTTATGCTACAACCGAACGACTATTTGACCTTAGCAATGATCAATTTTCAAACATAACGTGAAACCAAGCTTTCACAAGTAGGGTAATAGAAATTATCGACCCAACCCCCAAGGTGGGGGAGGTGACAGACTCAAGGCTGGAGGAGGGGATAGTGAAGCCTCCCAATAGAGATGTAAAACTCCGTGGCGGAGACCTCACAAATAGAATAACAACCGTCAAGGGCCCTTTACCTACTTCATATACAAGGGAGCCCATCGAGAATTTGAATGGCCACAAAATGTGGCACTCAATGCCTTTCAAGTAAAATTTGGAACAAATTTAGAGGTTGAGTATGAAATGGCCAAAGTTGAAACAACACTAGTCGAAAGCGTTGAACGCCACTATATAGAGGCACTAAAGTACTTGTCTACTCTCCAGAAGAGAGTGAGAGAGATAAAATAGTTATTAGATGAGGTATTATGTATGTCGAGACATGAGTTAACCACAAAACGGCCAAGAACACTATTGTTGATTCTAGAGTTGTCCATGACTTCATGATGGAGACAAAAGTGAAACGCTTAAACATCCTCTAACATCGAGACATAGGAAAGATGATAGTCGTTAATTCGGCTACCCTACTTGTCTCAAGAGCTGCAAAGTAAACTTTGATCAAGTTAGGGAGATAGATTGGACAAATCGATTTTGTGATAATCAAGATGGACGACTTCGACATCTTGTTAGGTTTTGATTTCTTGCTTAAACACAAAGTTGAAGGGAATGAACTCTTCATCTTTATAGTGGAAGGATTGGGACCGTTTTGATTTAATTAAAAACTAAAAGAAAACCATTAATATGAAGGCAATAACTCTACATTTGTAAAAACAATAGGTTGCAAGCCTCTTTGATATATTCCAACAATGTAGAATTTCTTCCACAAGATTTTAGACTCGGATACAAGGTCAAGGCCTATATGACCTTTTGAAAGAAAATTACAAAGGGATTGAAAAGTGAGACTGATAGAGAAGATGCAAAGAGTCAATGAACCGTGAAGTAATTTTCAACCGTTCTTGGTAGATTGGAAAATACTCCTTAATGTGAGATCGACTAGAAGTGCATCAAGAGACCTGAAGTCACCCTCATCCTACATTTCCAAGTTCATGAAGATTCAGTTGATAGAGGCGTCAACCAATCGAGTGGGGGGAAGATATCACAGTCATACTTGTCCAAGGAGTGTTACTTGTGACGGCATGTTAGATTCTTGGTCATGCTTGTCCAAGGCGTGTTGCCCATGGCCACATACCTATTCTAAACCTCTTTTACTTTATTATGCTAGTATAACTTTACTATTCTTGTAATATCAATATGGGGTGTATGACCTGTTTACCAAAATGCCCTAAAATGTACTGTAGGTGATATGACAAATTGTCAATTCTTCGTATCCAGGTTATATGCTATCAAAATCGTAGTTGATGCTTATTCGCTTTTAACCTATAACATTGCTTTCTTTTTTTCAAATTGTTTTCAACTCATTTCCTCTCTCACGTTTTATAAAACATTTCTCTCAAGTGTGACTCAAGGCTCGCTCGTACGTTAAAATTGTCTGCAAAATTCAACTTTCACAAGGCTAACTTATTCGGTGGGTTAGAACAAGTGTTGCACAATCATTCTCCCACTGCCGCACGAGTGCAATGTGATACATGATATGTCATTCATTCTTATCAACAAGAAATTTGTACCATTATTTAAACAAAGACGAAGTGAGATTTCAGGCAAGCTGTACACAAAGGAATACATTATCTTCAAATAATGTTCTCATGGAAATAACAAACATGCCGGTGACTCTTAAATTCTAATTGAGAAATCTGAGGTAATGGTGTACACAGAAAGTAAAGATGTGGAGAAGAACCTAAAACTACAGCTACAAGACAAAATTGCAGCTCAAACACACAATCAACTCACCTCTGATTTGGACATTTTCATCTCTATTGCTTCCCTGAGTTTCCTCCCCAAAGCATACGCCAAAGGAGGAGGAACAGCATTCCCAATTTGCCTGTGTTTGTGTTGAATATTCCCAGCAAATATATAGTTGTCTGGGAATCCCTGCACAAAACCAACACACATATGCTTAAAAACATACCATATTTGTTGAGAATTGACTAATTAAAGGCTTGGTCATGGGTTTATAAGTAAGGAATACATCTCTATTGGTATGAGGCCTTTTGAGGAAGCCCAAAGTAAAGCCACGAGAGCTTATGCTCAAAGTCGACAATATCATACCATCGTGGAGAATCGTGATTCCTTACTTGCAATGTACTACACCTTCATGGAGATATCTAAATCCCTTCTTGCTACAAATACACAACTTGTAAGGATGAAAGGAGAATGAAGCAATAACTTACTTGAGATCGAGCACATTCGCGGACGGTAAGTATCCTATCCTGCTCAGGGTGGAAGCACATCCCAACCTTCCCCATTGGTTGTGGGTCAGTAATTGAAGTGGGGAAGTTCCCCTCCCAATCCAACCGACCGAACAAGCCTTTCCATTGGTTGTGCCTCTTGGCTGTGTTCGGCAGGCACCAGGGTATCATATCATGCATCTGTCCAGTTGACAACCGAACCTGACGACACAACGTGGAAAAATGGAGGGAATAAGATGAAGGCCGACCCAAGAATATGCAGACAAGCCAACTAATATCTTTTCCAAATGTGAATTGAACTGAATAGATTCATAAACTAGAAGTGGTTCACCCATCAGAAAGAATGTACCTTCTCATCTGGAAGGTCGCGCCAATCAGCGCCTGGGCGTTTGGGAATTCTTTGACATCTAATAAGATTTAGCTCATTCATTTCTTTTGATATATGATCATTTAAGACAAGGATATCTCCTCGAATCTTCTTTTGAAACCAAGATGTTGGTTCGCTCTTGTACTGCATCAGAATGAAGAGATCAGCAGAAAGATAACAGAACATGACATGTTTAAAGCGGAAAGGCAAATAAGAATCACCTCCATTGTTGTCACAGAAGCACCATTTCCAACAGCTGGAAGATCGCCAATTGTATCTCTGACAGTAATTGGACGAAAAGGTGCACCTCCTGCCGTACTAGGAACAGCAGCATACCGAGTATTACCAGACAATGAAATCTTGAGCTCTGGGCTACCGAACACATGCATTGGCTCTGGCCATTCTGGTAGAATTTCCTCTGGAGATGCTGCCCATATGAATGCACGTTTTCTAGATTGAGAGATTCCATATGCCCCAGCTTCCAGAATACCAAATCTTACCTATACAAATAGCAAGTTAATTCAATCTGGATTCTTAATTCCTTGGTTGGCACCCATAAAGATAAAGAACCTATCCTCTGCTAACATTCCTATCCCATTCACAACTATGAACAAAGAATCGCTGCAGGCAAACAATGACTTTGATTTGGACTAATACAGAATTAAAAGACTACACCTACCTGATATCCCATCTCAAGAAGTGATGCTAAGGTAAGGCGAAAAGTTTGCCCCTTATTGAACGAAACAAAATTCCTCACGTTCTCCAGAAGAAAATACTTTGGACGAAAGTATTCGGCAAAGGATAAGAATGCCAATATCATCTCGCATTGGACCTTACTCCAGGTACGTTGATTAAAACGATTCATTCCAGAAAAACCCTGTGTGTAGAAAAATATTAGAATAATGAAAGGTTTGGATATTTCATGTTATAAATATGAAATGCAAGATGTTAACCATACCTGACAAGGAGGTCCTCCATTGATGAATTCAACTTGTCCTGGACGAGGCAGACTATTGATCTCCTTTTCATCAAGTTTTTCTGCTAGTTCAATTGCTTCAGAAGTTGATACACAATCATCAGCATCACCACATGCTGTCATGACAGCCCTGCATTAAAATCGATATGCACCTCATTGAGAAAACAACGCTTAGCATGAAAACCATATACACCTCATTGAGAAACTCCAAGACAATGTACAACCAAAAAAAGAAAAGATCAAAACTGGGAAAGGAAAATAAGACAACTCCAAAAATAGAAGAAATATTTAAGCACAATTGCCATCCGCGATCAACCTTAGAATCACATTGCAATTGTTCACAAATGTCAATGCCTCTGGATGATTGAGACTAAATGCTTCACCCGCAGGCTCTTCATATTCAATGGCCCATTTGGTAACTGAAACGCCTATAACAAAAGCATAATGGCCACGATGTGAGGTCAGTCATCGAAGAAAGTTATAGTTTTTACTCAAGACATAGAAAACTGAAGTTACCTGCTTGCTGCAGACCCTCAGATAAGCCACCACATCCAGCAAATATATCCAGAGTAGCCAAACGGTTTTCCAATGGCAAATCTTTTTTGTTGTCAGTTTCATCAGGTATACTTTCTCCTTCTTTACACTTCCCTTTTTTCTTTCTTTGTGCTGCGTCACTCATTGGCATTTCGGAAGAGGAACTTAGTTTCACATTCGCTGGCAACTGAAAAAAAAAAACATATTAAACATCCAGGGAAGAAAAATACAATTCAAGGAATGCTCTGATTGATGCAGAAGGTAATAGGGATGCCTATGAACTTCACTTGGAAGCATTGTCCCAGCCAAGATCCTATCTACTAGTACAAAACATTATTTGTCAAATTTCTGAAAATCCAGTAGAAATTAAAACGAAGTCACAACATAAGACTATCCTACTCTTCCAGCTGAGCTGAAAGCACTGTTTTTTGAGAAAGCGTTGACTATTGACAAGGTGTTAGTAAAAAAGAAATGATTGAAGGGAGCAAACTGAATAAGAGTATCTAAGGGAAGGCATTTGCAAGACTCAGTAGAGAAAGTAAATGTAGAGAGCGTTAGAAAAGTTTGATCTGTCCCGAGTGTTATACCCTCTGTTGTGCATGACTAAAGAAGAAATCTATTACCAGCCTACGTAGTATGTCCGGTGGACCTACTATGGTGTGAAGAGTTGAGGCGACCATGGAGCACATGATGTGAAACTAATTGAGAAACCATGACTTCTCTAATTCAGCTAACACAAGTCAAGCACTAACCACCACATCATAGAAGGCCAAAGCTAGAACCAAATTTTGTTCATATGTAGAATTTGTTCTCTTCCTTGCAAGTCAATATCCAATATCTTGGCAGAATTCACGTGATCATTTGTTAATGTTTAAATTCACACCAAAAAATAGTTACCTTTTTGATGGCTCCCTTCTCTGGATAATAGAGATGTTCGCAAAAGAAGATATGATCGAAGATAACAGGGCAGTTTGACATTGGGATATCCTGCTTTTTTCTTACTTCACACTTCCCTTCTATAGCAGAAACAGGCTTCATTGATATTTCATCACTGTAGTACAGCTGAAAAGAATTGCAAGTGTTATTAATTAATAACAATGAAAAGTCCACAAACAGTAGTCAAATGAACAAATTATGCCCAGTAAATAAGAAAATTGGAGTCCAAATGTAATGCAGTACATTTGATGGCATACAAAGATCTAATTCCATGATATTCCAAATTTTATAAACCTGGAAAAAGCACTTACTTCTCTAATATCAGAGCAGTATGCCTTTTCTACCGAAATGTCCTCTGGTCTAAAAAATCTTCTAACTTTGACCATAGCTGATAATGGAACAGGTTGTTTCGAACCCTTGGGTGATTCAATTCCCAACAATTGACAAACAACATAAGCATTGAGGCCCACATTTCTTCCACCCTTGAATGTCTCAATGCCTCTATCATCAGTTCCAAAATGATGAGGAGCTAAGTAAACATAATCATTAACAGAATAGTCAGTGCCCTTGTACTTGAAGCTGGTCAAAGAAGAATGCAACTCTATGGTGTCCTCTTTTTGGGTTTCCTTTAGTTTACAAGAATGGCAATCTCCGGTTCCCAGGCCCATTGTTTCTTTTGGAAGACAAAAGAAAGCACCTTTTTCAGGCCAATATAAACTTTTACAATAGAACTCCATAGGCAATCCTCTACGTTTCCTCTCCTCTGCTCTTTCCTCGTCAGCCTTAACCTTCTTCGCATTATCCTTACGGTGCTGATATCCCCAAGGCCTCATGCAAATCTCTATAACCACTGTTTCTTTAATTTCACTCAACTCTAATTCTAGGCAATCATTTGTAAGAAAAACCTCCCGCTCCTTTGCAGCATTGCCTAAAACAGTCTCTAATCCTCTTACCACAAGTCTACCGTGAACCATTTTCCTTGCGTTGGAATTTTCATACATGTACTCCACAAGACATATGGCAGGCAAGTCATCTACATTATCTGGTTCCACAGACACAAAACCACCCACGGTAACCAAATTTCCATGGACAATGGCTTGTTTGTAAAGAGGATAGCCTTGACTTGTTGTGCCCACTATTTCACTCTCCCATTTAATTTTTCCCTCAGAAAGCTTTGCCTTTGCAGGCTTTACAACAGGTTTTGATTCCTCAGTTTTCAAATCCACTTGACCATCTTCCTCTTCAACCTCTTCCAATTCTTCGTCTTCAACCTCCTCATCTTCTTCCAGTTCATCTTCTTTTGTTTCATTATTATCTGCTTCTTTCAAGTCATCCGGCAAATAATTTGAGTAAAATTCTCCCCAAATCCTGTTTATCAATCTAGTTGTTGTAGCAGGCATAGCCCTTTTTGATGTTACAGGATTCATTGAAGCTCTTGGATTCATGTTCACTTCCTTCTTTAGTACAGCCTTCTTTTTTACTAACCACTTGGTATGATGCCTTTCCTCCATTTTATCACTAAGCCCAGTTATAAAGGCACACTTCCGGATCACATCATCTGGATATTCAGAAAAGGTTTGCAGTATTATTTGTCCATGTACCACCACATACCTCTCAACAACTGATGGGGTAGAAGAGATATAAGCAGGATTGTTCTTATCAAATTCAGAAACTCTTTTGATAATATCGGAGAAAGAAAGCTTTGAGGCACGGCTCTGCTCCTTCAGTATGGTAATAATGCTTATGGCAAGCCTTGCAGTTCTTAGTACTGTTTGATACCATGGAGCATACTGTTTGGATGGCTTTCCCAACCGATACCTAATGGAACAAATAGAAAACAGTAATATTACGATAAAATGGAACTTATGTAAGAAGTGGTGAAGACAAACAGTATTTCCAACAATTTAATGTCATTATATTATAAAGGTTAAATAGTCGTATTACCAGGCCATGTCAGTGCGAATTGATATGAACACCATTGAAGATCCAAATTCAATCATCCACTCCTTTATTGCACTCAAATAAATTGGAATCCCATCAGTGTCCTGTATTTGAACCGAAGATGACACACTAGTATCAGCATCAAGACAGAATCCACTTCCATCATCAGCAGTCATGATCCCCGATCCATATATTGTCACATCAATGTCATCACAAGGTTTCATTGGAAGGAGTTCTAAAGAAATAAGCCGGGAATCAGCGTTGTAAAGGGACCAGTTATGAAGCATGCTTCGAGGAAGATCATCAGGATCACATATATCCATATCCCCATCGAAGATAACATACTCGTCCATTTCGTCTTTCGTAGTTTTGTAAAAGGCTGGTAGAGGATAGTCATTTGCAATTTCATCCTCATTGATTTTGATGTAGAACTTGTTTGATGTAGTAGAACGCTGATTTTTTCTTTGCTTTGCAGATCGCCAATACTCCTCTTCTTGCAGCAACTTAGCCAATTTCAAATCCTCATCTTCCTCAGCTCCAAACCCAGGCATATTGGGAGGATTGAACTGTTCTCCATCTTTAATCTTCAAACCGACATTTGTGAACCCATCAAATATGCCAGTACTTGGTGGCAAGTTCCTTTGTTTTCTGCTTTCATCCCTTAGAGCACAAAGAACAGGCAAGTCTATGAAAATCTGGTCATTTCTCTTGGATGTTTCATCCAAACCAACAAGTTGATTATATATAAACTCCCCCTGCAAGATGATAAAATCTTTGACAGACATCCCAGCAGGAAAATTTCGACTACTATTCAAGGAGCGTACTACTCCAGCAACCAACTCATCCAGTGTCAAATCTGGATTCCCACCAGAAGTCCTTGCCAATTTCTTGTAGACCTCCACACAGGCATTGGCTTTTTCATAGAAGATATTATATAGCTTTCTGTAAGAACCTGCAGGCTTAACACAATCATAATCAGCTATATCGGTGGAGATCCATATAGTTGGTAAGCCATCCTCATAACCAGATATTGTCCAAGACTCGATCCGTCCAAATCCTTCGCACCTAACACCCTTATTTTTCTCTTTATCAGGGGTGTCTTCAAAAGGCAAGATAGTACCCGAAATGAACAAATTATTTACTTCTAACATTTCAACAGCCTGTGGCTTTCCATCCTCATCATGAAATGTAAATTCAGTCAGTCTCCTATTTGGCCGAAAATCATCCATACCGGAGGTTGTCAAGCCAACTGCAGCTATCTCATCTTCCACCGCCACCTCCCTTTTGCATTCAATAACAGAAGATTTCTCTGGTAATGGAATAGTTTTGACCTTAAAATCTGAGCAGGCAGCAGCACGCTTTGGCATTTTCCTAACACCAACAACTTGTTCTTTCGTCTCTGACCTACTTCTCTTCTGCTTTGGTTTAACTGGTTTCACATCTTGAGTGTCCGACTTTTTTAGATCATTAGATGTAGCCATCAATTGACTCCTAGTCTTCTTTGCCATACCTGTAATACAACATGCATTTAGCTTATGGACGAAAATGGATTAAATCAGAAGGCGCAAACATACTCCAACGGACATCATGCAGATTAAAGAGAAACGTAGGAACATCATCAAGAACAAACAGTAAAAAGCCATCATGAATCAAAAATGGAAAACACAAAAAACATTTGATTAAAATCATATCTCCCACCTCTAGGAAAACGAAACACTTGGATAAACTACTATTATTTGGTGTACAAAACAACCACAAATAAAATATGAAAAACACAAGTAAGCTTGATATGAGAGCTTCAAACTTGAAGAGACCAGAGAAGCCAGCTACCTACCCATGGTTAACAAAACAGTGATACCAAAGTCAAAAGAATGCAAAACAGATGAAGTAAAGAGGAACCCACAAGCCGATCCTTATATATGCATGTCATCTATACTCCAATAGAAAAAAGCAGATGCAGTGAAATGTTGACAGATCAAAAAGATGAAGCAGCCAATGCTAGTAACTAACTAGAAAGAGAAAAGGAGAAAACCACGGAAACCCAGAAAGCATAATGCCAAATAGCCTCAGGGAACCAAACAAATGCTTGAGTTAAACCGTAAGTAACCGAAAGAAACCGAAAGAAGGAGAAAAACTCTAGCACAATACACGACAAAAGCCAGTTCAACAACCAAAAAAACAAAGAAAACACAAGAACAACAAAATCACACAAGATAATCGGTTACTAGAATCGTCTGATTTCAGGGGAAAAAGAGAACACAGATGCAGAAATGCAAAATTAATGGATCAAATGCATGAAAGGGAGTGAAATGAGAGAGAGAGAGAGAGAGAGAGAGGGCGGGGCCTGACCTGAGGAAGAATGTACAGCGGCGAAGAAGGAAGGACGAGGAAGGAGGGGATTGTGAGAGAGAGAGATGAGAAGAAATCAATAGAAAAAAGAGAAGGGGAAGAAGAAGAAGAAGAAGGCGGGAAAGTGAAAAAAGGGAATGGATTGGTATAATTTGGACACAAAATTTGAGTACAAAAATGGCATATGAGAGCACAGAGGTTCCCGCGTTTGCATTTGGCGGGTACTCAATGCTCATCCCTTTCCCTTCCAATTTCTACATACAAACAATGCTCTTTGACTACCGCTGGTGATTACTGAGTTGTCTTTGGAGCCCCGCTGCTGCCCTAATCAAATCTCCCCTTCCCTTCCACACCATATCATTTTTTTTTTTAAATAATATCACAATTTTTTTTTTTTAATTTTTTTTTTTTTTAATACAATTTCATTTTGTAATTTAATGAATATTTTCATATTCTCAATTTCGAATTTTTTACATTTTTCGAGTTTATTATAGTAAAGTAGCTAGTTTATAACTCGAATACGACAAATGTGATTACCGTTAGTTAGTTGAGGATAAAGATAGAAACTAAATCTAACGATACAGAAATCATTGTTCTTTGTCGTCTTTCATTTACGTTAATACCGTTACACACTTTAACCTTATTAATACCGTTATGTATTTGATACGTACGTTAATCTTGTTAATACCGTTACACATCTTATACGCACTTTACCTTATCTTCAATTATAGAAAATATCCATAAAAAAAATATNTACTCCAGCAACCAACTCATCCAGTGTCAAATCTGGATTCCCACCAGAAGTCCTTGCCAATTTCTTGTAGACCTCCACACAGGCATTGGCTTTTTCATAGAAGATATTATATAGCTTTCTGTAAGAACCTGCAGGCTTAACACAATCATAATCAGCTATATCGGTGGAGATCCATATAGTTGGTAAGCCATCCTCATAACCAGATATTGTCCAAGACTCGATCCGTCCAAATCCTTCGCACCTAACACCCTTATTTTTCTCTTTATCAGGGGTGTCTTCAAAAGGCAAGATAGTACCCGAAATGAACAAATTATTTACTTCTAACATTTCAACAGCCTGTGGCTTTCCATCCTCATCATGAAATGTAAATTCAGTCAGTCTCCTATTTGGCCGAAAATCATCCATACCGGAGGTTGTCAAGCCAACTGCAGCTATCTCATCTTCCACCGCCACCTCCCTTTTGCATTCAATAACAGAAGATTTCTCTGGTAATGGAATAGTTTTGACCTTAAAATCTGAGCAGGCAGCAGCACGCTTTGGCATTTTCCTAACACCAACAACTTGTTCTTTCGTCTCTGACCTACTTCTCTTCTGCTTTGGTTTAACTGGTTTCACATCTTGAGTGTCCGACTTTTTTAGATCATTAGATGTAGCCATCAATTGACTCCTAGTCTTCTTTGCCATACCTGTAATACAACATGCATTTAGCTTATGGACGAAAATGGATTAAATCAGAAGGCGCAAACATACTCCAACGGACATCATGCAGATTAAAGAGAAACGTAGGAACATCATCAAGAACAAACAGTAAAAAGCCATCATGAATCAAAAATGGAAAACACAAAAAACATTTGATTAAAATCATATCTCCCACCTCTAGGAAAACGAAACACTTGGATAAACTACTATTATTTGGTGTACAAAACAACCACAAATAAAATATGAAAAACACAAGTAAGCTTGATATGAGAGCTTCAAACTTGAAGAGACCAGAGAAGCCAGCTACCTACCCATGGTTAACAAAACAGTGATACCAAAGTCAAAAGAATGCAAAACAGATGAAGTAAAGAGGAACCCACAAGCCGATCCTTATATATGCATGTCATCTATACTCCAATAGAAAAAAGCAGATGCAGTGAAATGTTGACAGATCAAAAAGATGAAGCAGCCAATGCTAGTAACTAACTAGAAAGAGAAAAGGAGAAAACCACGGAAACCCAGAAAGCATAATGCCAAATAGCCTCAGGGAACCAAACAAATGCTTGAGTTAAACCGTAAGTAACCGAAAGAAACCGAAAGAAGGAGAAAAACTCTAGCACAATACACGACAAAAGCCAGTTCAACAACCAAAAAAACAAAGAAAACACAAGAACAACAAAATCACACAAGATAATCGGTTACTAGAATCGTCTGATTTCAGGGGAAAAAGAGAACACAGATGCAGAAATGCAAAATTAATGGATCAAATGCATGAAAGGGAGTGAAATGAGAGAGAGAGAGAGAGAGAGAGAGGGCGGGGCCTGACCTGAGGAAGAATGTACAGCGGCGAAGAAGGAAGGACGAGGAAGGAGGGGATTGTGAGAGAGAGAGATGAGAAGAAATCAATAGAAAAAAGAGAAGGGGAAGAAGAAGAAGAAGAAGGCGGGAAAGTGAAAAAAGGGAATGGATTGGTATAATTTGGACACAAAATTTGAGTACAAAAATGGCATATGAGAGCACAGAGGTTCCCGCGTTTGCATTTGGCGGGTACTCAATGCTCATCCCTTTCCCTTCCAATTTCTACATACAAACAATGCTCTTTGACTACCGCTGGTGATTACTGAGTTGTCTTTGGAGCCCCGCTGCTGCCCTAATCAAATCTCCCCTTCCCTTCCACACCATATCATTTTTTTTTTTAAATAATATCACAATTTTTTTTTTTTAATTTTTTTTTTTTTTAATACAATTTCATTTTGTAATTTAATGAATATTTTCATATTCTCAATTTCGAATTTTTTACATTTTTCGAGTTTATTATAGTAAAGTAGCTAGTTTATAACTCGAATACGACAAATGTGATTACCGTTAGTTAGTTGAGGATAAAGATAGAAACTAAATCTAACGATACAGAAATCATTGTTCTTTGTCGTCTTTCATTTACGTTAATACCGTTACACACTTTAACCTTATTAATACCGTTATGTATTTGATACGTACGTTAATCTTGTTAATACCGTTACACATCTTATACGCACTTTACCTTATCTTCAATTATAGAAAATATCCATAAAAAAAATATTTAAACTTTCCAAAATTAATTCACGTCAACTTTACAAAATAAATAAATAAATATATTCTTAGGGTTGGTATCTAAAATCATTTGTATTTTGTTAAAAAAAAAATATATATATAGTTCTACTTTCAAAAGTTGTATTAGTATCCGTAAACCTAAAACATGAACTCCTCCCTCTTATCTACACTATATCACATAGGAGTGTATATTCAACCCGATAATCCAAACCAACCCAACTTGAATTATAAAGGTTCAATTGGGTTCATTTATTTGAACCTGAACTGGTTTGGTTTAGTTGCAGGTTGACTCGAACTAAACAAAAATTTATAAAATAGATTAAGAATTTTAGCATTTTCATAAATTTGTTGAAGTGGTACTTTGGTCTATGCACATTGAAAACATTATTTCTTTTTATTGTTTTGTTAAATTTCTTTTATATTATTTTATTATTTTAAGTTTCTTTTATATTATTTACATTATTATTTTTAATTTCTTTTTAAAAAATACGTTAATATTTCATATTATTTCTAAACACATTATTTATAATACGAATAAATTAACAAACAACCATTCATACACTTCGTATTATTTTTAAATATATTATTTATAATAGGCATAAACTAAAACAATTCTCCCAGAATTTTGTTTTAAATTTAAGTATATGGTTTAGATAAGATTATTGATTTTGATTTATACATACTATTTAGATAAATTCTTGATTATTTTAGGAGTTTTTTAACACCTACGTTGTGGACACACAATTAAATTGATAAAAAAAATTAATTTCGATAGATTTTGAAAATTTTGTTCTAAAATTGGGAAAGTAATTCTAAATTTTAATGTATTTATTATCTAGAAATATCTGTATCAATATTTAACTATGTTAGGAAGTTGCAACTTTCTCTGATGAATTTATTTTTTTTAGTGATTATAGATTCATTTGGGTTTGTTTGTGGTTTTTTTAATATAGTTTATCTAATATTGTATTGAATAATTATGAATGATAAATAAATAATTTTTTTTAACAACGGACAACCCAATTCGAACTCAACCCGAAAATAAATGGTTGGGTTGGGTTGGATTACCAATCCAATTTGATCTTTTGGGTTGGGTCAAGAAAATCTTCAACCCAAACCAACTCGGAACCTGTGTACCCCTGACATCACATAGCTAGTCTATTTTTTTTTTTTTTTTTCCTTTCTATCTATGACCTAATACTTTCCTTTTTTTTCTTCATTTTTTCTCCCTCTTCTTCAATACCCTCCTATTCTGCTTGTGTTCAATGTATCTTTAAAACTATTCTATTCACGGTATCATTCCCGTCCTAACCAGAATTAAATACTCAATTTTTTTTAAAATTTTAACTTTTAGTATTTCATTAAGAACTTTGACCGTCATTTCAAGAAAAATACAAAAGAAAATAGTAAAAAAATTAAGAAAATGGTCCAAATCAATTTCAAGGGGCAAAATGGTCATCATGACCCTTTCCTTAGAGGGGTTTGCAAGGACCGAAATCATATTTCTAAGGAAGAAGATAAAAGAAAAAAATGTTAGGGTTTTGAGGTGAGGAAGGAGGAAGAAAGTACTTCGTGGAGGATTTATGATGGTAATATCACAACCAATGCGTATGTATGCAGGAATAATGTATTAAGTTCACCAACATGAGCTATCATAATTCGAAGTTGCTCCTAATTACACATCTTCTCGTTGTTATTGAAATTATATGCAATTTTTATTTACCACATATCGTATATTTGATGCAATTTACTCACTAGTATACATGGGTACATCTTTATCTTTATAGTCATAATACTACATTGTTTAACTATATTTTTAACTATTATTAAACCCGGTAGTTTATTAGTACTTTGGTTAAAAAAAAATATCCTTCCAATTTCAAAACTTGCATTAATATTTTAACCCTAAAAAAAAAATAGTAAAAAACAAAAAGTAAAAACGGTTTATGTACATTTAATCACCGTCCTCCATTTTTCTTTGTTTCCATCTATAACTTAACCGTTTCCTATTTTTCCTCATTTTTTCTCTTTCTTCTTCAATACCCTTCCATGTTCTTATTGTTTTTGGTAACGTGTTGCTCCTAATTATACCTGTTTCTTCTGGAAATTGACATAAAATATGTATTCTCCGCCATCATCTGTATGTTGGCAATGAATATTTATTTCTACTTCTCATTTCATCGTCATCTTGAATTTTTGAAATTTTGAGAATGGGTAAGACTTTTTAAAGAAAATCCATACATATCTTGAGTAATTCTCAATGAACATCACCATATATCGCATCTCGTTGATTGATGTTCATTTGACTAGACCGAACAAATCCGAGTGAATTAACTCTAATGACTTCTTTTCTGTGAACTTTGATTCTTTGTATGGTAATTGATGAGCTTTACCATATTGATATCTCGCACAAATGTTTATTTTGACTTCAGGTTGAGGAAGGCCTTTGAGCATAGATTTCTCTCTAATCACCTTCAACTTGTGGTAGCCATCATGTCCCAATCTTGCATGTCATAGATCTGCTGTCTCATTCTTTTTAGTCTTGTCTACATAGCAAACTATGCAGATAGGGGTAAATGAACTCCACTCTTGGCCCTTCCATCGTTGACTTTCCTATTACCTTAACAACTTTATAGACTCACATCTTTTGACCTAAACAAAACGTAGTTTCTTGATGTTGTTAGTTGTGACACTGACAACAAGTTCTTCATTATACTTGGTATACGATAAACATTATGTAGTGCACATTGTTGAATTTATTACCAAGCATGATTGTCGTATTGTCGACCTGAGTAATTGGCAACTATAGGTTGTTGGTTGTGTGTACCACACGACTTCTATTGTGCTCTTTCTTGTCTTGTAATTTTCTCTGGTACCTAGACAATGGAGCAAGTGACCACATGACTGGAGATCAAACAAAGTTCAAGGAACTTGATGAGAAGTTCATTGGAAACGTGAAGCTTTGCGACAAATCAATTGTACTGATCCAAGGAAAAGGATATATTTTGTTTCAGTGTAAGAAAGATGATCAACGTCTATTGACCAAGGTGTATTACATCCCGAGTTTGAATAGCTATATTATTAGCATTGGTTAAATGACAGAAGAAGGTAGCAGAGTGGAGACAGTTGGCCCGTTCCTCAGGATATACGATCGAAACGGAGCCTTGTTGATGAAGGAAAAACGATCGCAAAACCGCCTATATAAGGTACTATTGAAAGACTATCAACATGTTCTTTATTGGCGTTGGCAGCAAAAAAGTGAAGAAGAAACCAATGGGTCAAGAGAAAAAGGAATCGATAAATAAATCGAAGAAGCAACCAGAGGCTGCTTTAGTCAGCGAAGTGCAACCTACTAGTTCATGTGTTTCACTTATCAGCTCAACCAAGGAGGCCTAGAGGAAGACCACCAAGGAGTAAGAGAAATGAGACTTCAAACTTGTCATCTCAACCAAAAAAACCAAGGGACAGACCTAAAAAGAAGGTTGGAACACAAAGGAGCACGTTACAAGAATTTTCTACATATAAGCCTAATGATAAATTTGATGCACATAAGAGAGGAGTGGAAGAAATTGCATGTTGCAAAATTAAAATTTCTTTTGAAGAAGACAAAGTTGACTAGGGACCAAGCAAAGTCGAAACTAGAGAGTAACGTGTAGGCATTCTCACCAAGACACTAGCAAGGATTAAAGTTACAGACATGCAAGAGTTTCTCAAAGTGAAGAATCTCGAGCAAAGTCAAGCTTACGGATGAAAATGTGAGCTAATAAGCTTAACTGAGAAAAAGAAGTTATTAACTTAGAGCTTAAGGTTTTTGTTCCAAAAAGCTCTTTCCCCTCGAGTTGTTCTTCCGCTTCAGTTATTTGTTTCGACATATTTCGATCGTGGGCCATTTCCAACAGACATGTGCTCAAACAATTATTGGGTTTGACCCTATTAGGCTAGTGATGATCTTTTAACAATACACCCTACTAGAAAGTAGTCTAAGAACCTCTTTGAAGATTTGGTTCATGAAAAACACAAGCTATGAAGCACTAGTGAGTCAAAATACGTCATAGTAACTTCTAACGATTAGGTCGNCTTTCTTGGCTCCTATACTTGAGGGAACCTTTGTTTCTAGATGAATACATGTTCTTCATTGCTACCTTGGTCAATTTTGATATTCAATATATCGTCCCATGACTTAAGTAGGTTCATGACTTTGGCTCTTGATTGAAATCAATATCTCATGTTGATATTAGTTCTAGAAAACCTCAAATACTTATAGTAGAACTTTCCTTCAAATCTAATACTTCACGAATGTTTTACTAGCTTGGTATGTGGGAGCCTCAAGCAATTTGAAAAATTAGTTTCAAGCAAGCAACATGAAACATTAAATTATACTATTTGAAAAATTAGTTTCAAGCAAGCAACATGAAACATTAGATATTGAAAAATTATACTATTGGTATGTGGTCTCATAGCTTTAGGTTGTAATCTGAAAATCTCATATCGTAGTCTATCTCTATACACGCCTATAAAACTTTGTTCAGGATCGTATCTTCTTATCCAAATCATAGCTCAAAAATCATCTCATAACTCTCGCACCATAGTCATTCTCAAACTTAGCTTTATATCTTTCAATTCATGCCAAGGTGAGAATGTTTTCTATATTTCACTATTCCCAAAACCTCAAGCTTCATTAAAGACACTCATGGTGTTTTTAAACTAATTTGAACTTTTATGGTGTTATCTCATAAATTCTCATTTGGTAAGCTTAAACCACATTTTTTTTTTCATACCAACACTATGATTTTACAATTATCTACTTTGTAATTATGAATTTTTCCTTTGACACTACCACTCTTAATATCTACAGTAGCCAATAGGATATTATTGTCAACGAGCCTCTTTGGTCATTTTCATTTGAAGCAATTTACTACTNTTTTTTTTTTTTTTTTTTTTCGTCTCTAAGGTCATAACGCTCTTGGCTTCTTGGCCTTTGATCTCAAAAAATTAATTAATTGATGTTTTGAGGATAACAAGCCTACCTTTAATTATTTTAAACCGTTCATAATGTAAAGTTTGGAATAACGATTCCAACATCTTTTGAATCACTATATTGAGATATAATATTTAGAGTATATATTATTTATGGAATATATCTTAGATATTATATATTAATATTCTTTATTTATGATTTGATTTACAATATATTTTATTTTATTCTCAATATTGAATTATTTTATATTTTTCTCATTTGTACGCATTAGTTGCTAGCTTGTATCCTATTTAAGCTCATGAATATCAATGAGAATACACACCTTCCCAATTATATTTCTATTTATGTTTCTCATTCTTAACATGGTATCAAAGCACCTATTTTGGTATTCTTAAATATCAAAATTTTCTCTAGGGCGGAATCAGCCAAATCCAGCTTCAAAATTTCGGATGTTGATTTAACACATCCTTATTATATTCATCACTCTGATCAGCCCGGATATACACTTGTTCAAATCAAATTAAATGGAACAAAGTATCAATCCTGGAGTAAATCAGTTATGCATGCTCTTATTGCCAAAAAGAAAATTGGCTTCATTGATGGCATAATTGAAGAACCGTCTCAAGATGCAAATTCAATCGAATTTGAACTATGGAATCCGTGCAACAGTATGCCAATATCTTGGTTAACTCATTCAGTTGAAGCATATATCGCTGAGGGTATTATTCACGCCAAGACAACTCATCAAGTGTGGGTTGATCTTCACGATCAATTCTCACAAAAGAATGCTCCAACAATTTTTCAGATACAAAAGTCTATAGCAATGATGTCACAAGGAACCATGACACTGTCAGTATATTTCACCAAGCTCAAAGCACTCTGGGATGAATTGGAAGCATACCGCACACCATTTACCTGTAATCAACGTCAAATACATGTTGATCAATGCGAAGAAGACAAGTTGATGCAACTACTCATGGGGCTCAATGAGTCTTATAAAACGGTGAGATCTAACATATTGATGATGACTCCATTATCTAATGTGAGGCAAACCTATTCATTACTTGTACAATAAGAGATGCAACGCCAGGTAACTTCTGAACCTACTAAGAATTTCTCGATTGCATCAGCAGTGCAGAAGAAAACAACATATTCAAAATTCCCAAAGGATAAATCATGTGAACATTGCAATAAAAGTGATCATACAATTGATGAGTGTCGATTCCTTAAGTTTCACTGTAAATTTTGTGATAGAAGAGGACATACAGAAGATCGATGTCAACAGAAAAATAATTCTAAAAGGGCAGTACAAATCAATCAACACAACAATCGAGGATATGTCCGATGTTTCTCAGTTGAATACAGAAGAACAGTCACCTAATTCCATCTCAATTTTTTCTTCTGAGCAATTACAACAGATTGTACAAGCCTTATCTGCACTCAATCATCGTTCTTTTGGTAATTCTGATAATAACATCAATGTTGCAGGTTTGTTTCCAGTATATGTANTCTTATAAAACGGTGAGATCTAACATATTGATGATGACTCCATTATCTAATGTGAGGCAAACCTATTCATTACTTGTACAATAAGAGATGCAACGCCAGGTAACTTCTGAACCTACTAAGAATTTCTCGATTGCATCAGCAGTGCAGAAGAAAACAACATATTCAAAATTCCCAAAGGATAAATCATGTGAACATTGCAATAAAAGTGATCATACAATTGATGAGTGTCGATTCCTTAAGTTTCACTGTAAATTTTGTGATAGAAGAGGACATACAGAAGATCGATGTCAACAGAAAAATAATTCTAAAAGGGCAGTACAAATCAATCAACACAACAATCGAGGATATGTCCGATGTTTCTCAGTTGAATACAGAAGAACAGTCACCTAATTCCATCTCAATTTTTTCTTCTGAGCAATTACAACAGATTGTACAAGCCTTATCTGCACTCAATCATCGTTCTTTTGGTAATTCTGATAATAACATCAATGTTGCAGGTTTGTTTCCAGTATATGTATTATCTATTAACTCTACAAGTTCTAATCCATGGATTCTCGATAGTGGAGCTATGAANATTGCATCAGCAGTGCAGAAGAAAACAACATATTCAAAATTCCCAAAGGATAAATCATGTGAACATTGCAATAAAAGTGATCATACAATTGATGAGTGTCGATTCCTTAAGTTTCACTGTAAATTTTGTGATAGAAGAGGACATACAGAAGATCGATGTCAACAGAAAAATAATTCTAAAAGGGCAGTACAAATCAATCAACACAACAATCGAGGATATGTCCGATGTTTCTCAGTTGAATACAGAAGAACAGTCACCTAATTCCATCTCAATTTTTTCTTCTGAGCAATTACAACAGATTGTACAAGCCTTATCTGCACTCAATCATCGTTCTTTTGGTAATTCTGATAATAACATCAATGTTGCAGGTTTGTTTCCAGTATATGTATTATCTATTAACTCTACAAGTTCTAATCCATGGATTCTCGATAGTGGAGCTATGAATCATATAGTATCCAAAGCTTCTGTTATGACTGAACCAAAGGCTACCACCATATCTACAATAAATTTGCCTAATGGAGGGACAATACATGTGTCACATACTGGCAGTGTTTCTTTTAATCCTGACCTTAAATTAAACAATGTTTTATGTGTGCCTTCATTCAATTTAAACCTAATGTCTATCAGCAAACTTACCAATGACTTGAAATGTTATGTGACCTTTTATCCTGATTCTTGTGTTATGCAGGACTTGGCTACGAGGAAGATGATTGGCTCGGGTAAATAATTCGGAGGTCTCTATCATATTTCTTCATCTCCAATCAAATCTTCAGCAAATCAAGTATCTCATTCATATGATTTGTGGCATTTACGCCTAGGTCATCCTTCTCCTTCTCATTTTAAACTTCTAGCTGACCAATTGCATCTTAATAATGCTACTCTTTCTCATAATTGTAGTATTTGCCCATTAGCAAAACAAACTAGGTTGTCTTTCCCAAAAAGTTCAATAACAACCCATTCTGCCTTTGATCTGTTACACATTGTGATGTTTGGGGACCACATAAAATTCCAACTCATTCTGGTTTGCGTTTTTTTTCTCACTGTTGTTGATGATTTTACTCGATGTACTTGAGTTTTTCTTATGCAACACAAATCAGAAGTACACCATTTGTTAGTAAACTTTGTTAAATTCGTTCAAACTCAATTTCATACTACTATGAAGATAGTTAGATCGGACAATGGGACCGAGTTCCTATTTGCAACCATTTTTTACTTCTTGTGGCATTGAATTTCAGCGCACTTGTGTCTATACTCCACAACAAAATGGAGTCGTAGAACGTAAGCATCGTCATATTCTAAATGTAGCTAGGTCTCTTCTTTTTCAGTCACAGGTTCCACTTAATTTTTTGGAAGAATGCATTTTAACTACTATTTATCTTATAAATAGAACACCATCACCATTGTTATCTAACAAGACACCCTTTGAAGCAATCTACAAACGACCACCTACATTTCACCATCTTAAAGTTTTTGATAGTAAGTGTTATGCAACTGTAGTACATCCGAAGCAAAAATTTGAACCCCAGGCAATTCCTTGTATTTTCATAGGATATCCTTGTGGTCACAAAAGTTACAAGTTGTATGACATGCAATCTAAAAAATTCTTTATCAGTCGTGATGTTAAATTTTGTGAAGATGATTTTCCTTTTTCATCAGATTCACAAACTTTGACATTAGCTCCTTCAACTCCCATTTTTCCATTTCATGATCCATCCTACTCAAACATCCATTCTAATCCTTCTATTCCTTCGTTGTCTCCTTCGCCTTCTATTCCTTCTCCAAATTCATCAGTTCCAGATTCACCCACTAAATCTAATCTTATCCCACCTGATACATCAATTCCACTCCGACGTTCTATTCGTACCAAACAACCTCCAGCTTGTTATAATGATTATGGGATGTCTTCTGGAGCCAATCATTTGACCTCTAGCTCAAGTCCCAACACTAGCACCAGGTATTTCCTTCATCATTACCTTTCATTCTCTTATTTTTCTCCTACTCAACGTGCTTTTCTAACTCTTATTACAGCCCAGATAGAACCTAAAACCTATGATGAGGCAGTTGGCAACCCATTATGGTAGCAGGTTATGAATGATGAAATTGCAGCTTTGGAACGTAATCATACTTGGTCTCTCGTTCCTCTAACACCTGGCCATAAAGCTATTGGCTGTCGTTGGGTGTACAAGATTAAACACAACTCTGATGGTTCTGTTGAACGTTATAAAGCTCGATTGGTAGCAAAGGGATACACTCAGGTTGAAGGTGTTGATTACAAAGAGACATTTTCTCCTACAACGAAACTTACTACACTTCGTTGCTTACTCACTATTGTTGTTGCTCGAAAATGGTTCACTGATCAGTTGGATGTTCAAAATGTTTTTCTCCATGGTAATCTAGACAAGGAAGTCTATATGTCTTTACCACCAGGTATTCGCTGACAGGAGGAGAATACAGTATGTCGGCTCCATAAATCTCTTTATGGTTTAAAACAGGCTTCTCGCAATTGGTTCTCCATATTCTCTACCATTATACAAAATGAAGGCTACACTCAGTCCAAAGCAGATTACTCTTTATTTACTAAGAGTAAAGGTACTTCTTTCACTACAGATCTTATCTATGTTGATGATATTCTGTTGACAGGCAATGATCTCAAAGAAATTCAATATCTCAAGACTAGTTTACTCGAGAAATTCCTTATCAAAGATTTAGGGAATTTGAAATATTTCCTAGGTATCTAATTTTCTAGGTCTAGAAAAGGAATCTTTATGTCTCAAAGAAAGTATGCTCTAGACATTCTTCAAGACACAAGTCTTACACGAGCATGTCTAGAAAAATTGTCTATGGAGCAAAATCTGAAACTTTCTTCAATAGAAGAAGAGTTGAATGATCCAAATAAATACAGACGGTTGGTTGGCAGTATATATTTAATCGTTACTAGGCTTGACATATTGTATTCAGTTCGTATGCTTAGTCAATGTAACGCCACACAAAAAAAGGGGGGGGGGGGGGGAAGTCNGGGGGGGGGGGGGGCTAAGTCAATTGAGGGGCAAAAATGTCATTTTGCCCCTCCAGCCCTAGTAGGGGTCCAAGGAGAACCCCGTCACATTCCCTGCAAAAGGAAAAAAGAGTTAGAGAGAAATTGGAGAGGAGTCAGCCGCGAAGATTATCGGACCACCGTCGGAATCAACCTTTAGACGAGACTTGTACAAGGACTGAGAGGTTAGCGAGGCCGACGCTTCGTCAAGATCCAAGAACGTTTCGCGAGGTAAGGTTCTGAACGACATTTCTCAGATCTGAGCTTTCCCTATGTGAATCGATCCTAAAATGCTGAAATATTCACATAGGAACAACTCTACGCACGGTCTGTGAAGAAGTTTGGCCGAGACCTCAACCCAAAGGCGGAGATCCGAGAATCGTCTAAGAACGGTGAGCGAACTTTCGACGCTCTTAACTCGTCCGGTAATCAAGCAAAAATTACAAAAAAATACTAGGACGTAGCCCGTAACATGATCTAGAACTTTGCCAAAGAAATCATGTCGATCGATCTACGGATCGAAAGATATGAAAATCGAAAAAGGGGGCTGTGTTACGGATTTCAAAGGACAGAGAAGAAAGAAGAAGAAAAAAAAGAAAAAAGGTCGGCCGGCGAGCGGCAGAGGGCGGCGAGAAGCGCCGGACACGCATCGACCGTCGACTGGAGAAACACAGCTCCAGCGAGGCGATGAGACGTGTCGCCTGCAAAGCCGAGCCAAATTGTAAATGCGAGCCGAGCCTAGTCTAACCGGGACCGGCCGACCCGCAACCGCGCAGAAGCTGCCGTGCGTGATAGGCGCGCGTGCGGCCTGCGACTGGTGCCGAATTAGGAAACTGAAAGGACGACGAACCGGTGAAACCCAAGGGGCAAGCTCCAAGGGACTAAGATTAGAACCAAATGTCCTAGAACCGAATTAGGAAACTGTGGGGACCTGTTAAATTAAGATGCGAAGAGAGCCTACAAGTAGGTGGCTTACTGAGTATAATTTTTATACTCATCCTTGTTATGTTTTCCTTTTTTCAGGAGCGCGAGGCGTCAGTCAAGGGCGGGCGTGATGGAGACGGGGATTGTAATAGAGGAACGGGTTGTCTCGGGGCGTTAGTCCAGTCTTTATTTTGTGTTTGCATACTTTCGAAATTTATTTCCAAACTGTCATGTGTTTTGTTGTTTGTCGTCCAAAAACTTTATTGGAATTTAAGGATTTTCTTTATTTCATATTTAAATCACTTTGTGCATTTGTGTCTTGTCATAAGTCACGGTCCGTAGTAAAATACTGGGTCGTGACAAATTTGGTATCAGAGCAGTTAGGTTATAGGTCCTATAGACCATTTAGGATAGAGAGTCGTGTCCTCTGTGACTTCACTCGTCAAACACATGTCGCTCACGACCAGACGTTGTCATGCGATGGAAACATAGAGACAAAGGTTAAGCTAGTATTTATAGAGTATACCATGACTGACTATGGCATTATAATCGCACATTACCTAGGAGATGTGCTACGAATGAATTGTAATCATAGTTCCTTTTTTCTATTGTGGTAGATAATGGCATCAAAGAGGCGCGAACCATATGTAGGGCCCAAACCCAGAAAGGGAAGAAGAGAGGAAGTTCAGGACACCTTGATTCCAACACCTGAAGAGGAACAACCTGAATTTCAGGAGGAGGTTGGGGATACGCCCCAAACTAGCGAGGGGACAGTACCACAACCATCAAGAACAAAAAGACGCCAAAGGAAGGCCAAGGCCCGAAGGCTGCTTGATACGCCCCCTACTGCTCCCTTCTCTGATGAGGTCCCATCGGGTCCAACCCCGTGTACAGCAGTCCTGCTAAACCAGCTATTAGCCATGTCCACAATAGAGATGTTTCAAACGTTCATGATGACCTCGATAGAAAATCAGGCTCTGACGAACCAAATGATACAAACCATGATGGCTAATCAGTCAACAGGGTAAGGGGGGCAATGATTCTGGGACTATGACTATGGAGTCCCGCTACTTAAGAGATTTCCAGAGGCATAAACCGCCTTCCTTTGACGGAGGCAAGGTGGATCCCATTACCGCTAAGAATTGGCTAGAGGCCATAGAAACGACCTTCTATTTTATGAACTGCCCACCAAAGTATGAAGTCCACTGCGGGACGTATATGTTGAAAGGAGAGGCGCACTTCTGGTGGAAGGGTTCTCAGAAGACCATTATACCACAAGGAGAGTTTAGTACATGGTGTCAGTTTAAAGATGCGTATCTCCACAAATATTACCCAATCACTGCCAGAGTGAAAATGCAGACAACATTCATCGCACTGAAACAGGGAGACAAATCAGTGGAGGAATATGACTTGGAGTTCTATAGGCTGGCAAGGTCTTCTCCAGCGTATGTTAGTTCTGAGGAGTTGAAGGGCGAACGATTTATCGCTGGCCTGAGGGAGAAACTAAGGGGGAATGTGGCATCCCAGTCATCCTTCGTCTATGCGAAAGCCCTTTAAGTGGCGACCCTGCTCGACTTGTCTCGCACCGACAAGCTGCAGTTGGGAATAGCTCAATCATCCCACACTGCAGCCCAGGGAAAGGTGACAGACCCTAGCCACCCCAAAACTGGTAGACCGCCCCGTGGCCGCACTGATAAACGAAGAAGGGCCCCCAGTACAGAACATGACCCTTTGTCTTAACTGTCGGCGTACTCACACGGGGGAATGCAGAGCAGGAACAAGCGCCTGCTACAGATGCAGCCAGGTAGGGCACTTTGCAGTGGATTGCCCTCAGAGGACTGATCAGCGTGTCAACTGGCCTACATTACAGCATCAGAGGGGCCAAGCTGCTCAACATTAGCAGGGGCGAGCTGTAGCCCATGCAACAATAGCTAGGCAAGCTGACCAGCCTGACGCAGTTGTCACAGGTACGCTACCCGTATTTGACCATCTTGCTTTAGTATTGTTTGATTCGGGTTCGACACATTCATTCGTATCTGAAGAATTTGTAGAGCTAGCACACCTAGAGAAAGAACTTTTAGAGATTACCCTATCAGTGTCTACCCTGATGGTGTTAATATAACACATGCGGAAGTAATTTGGATCTTAGGCACTTTTAGAACATCAATTATTGTAAATAACTAGCATGTTCATAAGTATTAAAACTTAATGAGTTTAAATACTAACCTTTTGTAGTTCAAACTCCTTTTGCTTCACGAACCGATTTCGAACCACCACTAGTGTCTTCTCCACTATCCTCCAGCCTTAGAACGGGATTGTGGAATCCGGTGAGTGACTAAACTTGGGAGGGATTTTGTATATGTGAAAGAGAGTGTTTGTCTCAAGGTTTTTCATCAAGATGAAGAATCCCTTCCAAGTATCATGATCACTCTATTTAAAGAGTCAAGTTTGCATGTTCATGCAAACTTGAGATCACCAAATCTTGACACTTAAAATTCCACTCAAATGTTTGAGATTATGTGGCAAGCATGCATGTTTGAGTTAACCAAATTTTGACACTCAAAATTCCACTCAAACTTGTGGGGTTTATTTGGCAAACATGCAAGTTTGGTTAAACCAAATTTTGACACCTCAAAATTCCACTAACATGATTTTTCCATTAGATGAAAGTCAACATTTTGACTTTCTTCATTTTAATTAGATGAAAGTCAACATTTTGACTTTCTTCATTTTAATTCAACAATTAATTTGAATAATGAATTTCAAATTAAAGTAACATTAAATAATTAATTAAACTATTTAATTAATATTTAATATTAATTCAAATGCCAATCCCAGTCAATTCCGACACATAATTGATTAAGATATTTAAATCTTATTTAAATATCTCAGATTCTCTCTTTTCGTTTATTTCGTAAATAAAATAAAATTGCGGTTAAATATATCGTATATATGTAACGCATATTCCCTAATTTGAATTCGAACACTTCGAACTCACTCGTCACACTGTTCTATGGTTTAGTCCGATATGAGCTAGCAGAGGGACCTAATGGACCTATAGATCATGGGCTCCAACGATTCAAGATTAACCGATTAAACTCATTAACCTGGTTAACCAACATTCGTTAACTACTAGGACACTCCACTATAGCCTAGTAGTTGCACTCCCCTCACTATAGATATATTTCTGTCCATCTGATATAACCATGATTAGTAAGTCGATCCTTCACAGGTTGTTCGTAACTAGAGCTGGGTCAATTTACCG
This sequence comes from Cucurbita pepo subsp. pepo, assembly GCF_002806865.2. Lineage (NCBI taxonomy): Eukaryota > Viridiplantae > Streptophyta > Magnoliopsida > Cucurbitales > Cucurbitaceae > Cucurbita > Cucurbita pepo. The sequence continues at coordinate 10,725,443 of NC_036638.1, forward strand.
TTTTACCCCTGAAGTTACTTCTTGTTCCTTATGTCTCACTGATCCTCTAATAAACAATTGGTTTGTGGTCCAACCAGTAAACCGAATCCCTCTCAGGCCAATGAGAGGGTGGGGCCCCTTGTTCAAGACCTGGAGTCAGTGCTTAAGGGAACTACCTTTCTTCTATCCCTAAAAGTGGGTAGGAGTGAATTCCGTCTTGCACCCCACGTCCCCAGCCATTCACCCAGTCTTACCCCTGAAATGGGAGGCCTGTTGAGTCGGCGAACTAGAGCCACTCTCACCCATGCAAATCTAAGGATAATTCCGAATAAACAGGAGTTCATGGTTAGCTCAGGATTAAAACCGAGTTACCTAGGTTATCGAATGAAAAGAAAATCAGTCTCAACAGTAAACGACTTTATAAAGTGAGAGTGGTTTTCTTCATGGTCCGATCTTATGCAATACTCATTGCATAGGACGCCCCCACTCACATGTCTCCACATGCACAATTTAGTGATCGCATTGTTTATATCATATACAAAAGTGGGCCGCATCCATAGTGTCCCCAGAATAAGGTACTCAGCCTTATCCTTATACTATAGATCATTTTGACTATATACTTGAACTTGATCCACTCTTATGTCTCTACATATAGTTCAAGTAGTCATACTATAGCCAGAGTGTTCTTAGTTTATTGGATTTAGATTAATGATCGTAAAGTTCACTTTATTCAATAACAATTTTTTCTGAATAAACAACAATAATAACTTTATTGAAAATAGAATATATCTTTGTTTACAAACTATGAGTTTTAGGACATAAAACCCAACAAACTCCCACTTGGACTAAAACTCTAGTGGGGTTTTATAACGTTGAGTAGAGAGAAATACAATAAACTAGGGCATCACATACTCATGCCTTTTCTCCCACTTGCCCTAGATTACATAACTCGTAGTCCTAGACTCACTAGGTGCCCTTCAAACACTTTAGCCGTGAGGGGCTTTGTAAATGGATCAGCAATGTTGTGTTCTGAAGCTATCTGTGTGACGATCACATCTCCTCGTTGCACAATCTCCCTTATGAGATGATATTTGCGCTCAATATGTTTTCCTCGCTTATGGCTTCTTGGTTCTTTTGAATTTGCAACTGCTCCACTGTTATCACAATAAAGAGTGACGGGAAGATGCATATTTGGAACGACTTCCAAATCAGTTAAGAACTTCCTAAGCCATACAGATTCTTTCGCTGCTTCACAAGCAGCAACATACTCAGCCTCCATGGTGGAATCAGCAATGCAACCTTGCTTTATGCTTCTCCATATTACTGCTCCTCCGTTCAGAGTGAAGACAGATCCTGATGTCGATTTCCTTGTATCTACATCGGTCTGAAAATCTGAGTCAGTGTACCCTGTAAGGATCAGATCCTTAGCACCGTACATTAGCATATAGTCCCTCGTTCTCCTAAGATACTTGAGGATATTCTTAACGGCAGTCCAATGAGTACGTCCCGGATTGGACTGATATCTGCTGACAATTCCCACAGCATAGCATATGTCGGGTCGGGTACATAGCATAGCATACATCAGACTACCGACCGCTGATGCATAGGGAATGTGTTTCATATCCTCAACTTCTTGAGGTGTCTTAGGACTTTGTTCCTTCGACAAATGAACTCCATGCCTGAAAGGTAATAATCCTTTCTTGGAGTCCTGCATCTTATATCGAATCAACATTTTGTCGATGTACGATGCTTGAGACAAAGCTAGTGTTTTGTTCTTGCGATTTCGAACAATTTGGATTCCAAGAACAAACTGAGCCTCTCCCAAATCTTTCATTTGGAATTGTGTCGCCAGCCAATGCTTAATGTCAGTCAGAATTCCCACATCATTTCCAATTAGTAGGATATCGTCAACGTACAACACCAGGAAAGCTACTGTAGAGTTGACTATCCTTTTATAAACACAAGGTTCGTCAACATTCTGTTTAAAGCCATAAGATTTGATCGCAGTATCAAACTTTATGTTCCAGGATCGAGATGCTTGCTTCAACCCATAAATGGATCTTTTAAGCTTGCAAACCCTTTGCTCGTGATCCTGTTCAATGAACCCCTCTGGTTGAGCCATATAGATACTCTCTTCAAGATCGCCGTTTAGAAAAGCTGTCTTAACATCCATTTGCCAAATTTCATAATCATAAAATGTGGCAATAGACAAGAGTATTCTAATTGATTTAAGCATAGCAACAGGTGAGAAGGTTTCTTCATAGTCCACCCCCTCTCTTTGGGTATAACCCTTTGCTACTAGTCTTGCTTTAAAGGTCTGTACCTTACCGGTTTGGTCTCGTTTTCTCTTATAGATCCATTTGCAACCAATAGGTTTTACCCCATCTGGTTGATCTACAAGTTCCCAGACTGAATTGAAGTACATTGACTCCATTTCAAGATTCATGGCTTTAATCCACTGATCTCTATCAACATCATTCATTGCCTGTTTATAGGACAATGGATCCTCAACGCCATCATCAGGTATGATGACTTGAGTTTCTATCAAACCCAAGTAACGATCGGGTTGAGTTATAACCCTCCCACTACGTCGAGGCATTCTCAACTTTTGAGAAGGATGTGATTGACCAGAAGTGTCAGCTCCATCAACAACTCTGGTTGAACGACCAGCTTGATCAACAACTCTTGTTGTTTTATCAGTAACTTCTTTAGAAATCTCACTTAATACTAGTTTGCTACGAGGTTGATGATTTCTTACGTGATCTTCCTCTAAGAATGTAGCGTTCGTTGATACAAACACTCTATTTTCTTGAGGATCATAAAACAAACCACCTTTCGTCTCTTTGGGGTATCCTACGAATAGACATAATTTTGAACGACGTTCTAATTTCTTGGGATTTTGCAACAACACATGTGCTGGACATCCCCAAATTCTGAAGTGACGTAAACTACCTTTACGCCCTTTCCATAACTCATAAGGTGTTTCTGAAACACTCTTAGTAGGAACCATGTTCAAAATGTATGTAGCAGTCTCCACTGCATATCCCCAAAACGGATCGGGTAATTGAGCGAAACTCATCATGGACCGAACCATGTCCAATAGAGTTCTATTTCTCCTTTCTGATACACCATTTTGTTGAGGCACACCAGGGGCTGAGAGTTGAGACCTTATTCCATGTTCTATCATATAGTCCTGAAATCTTAAATCCATGTACTCTCCTCCTCGATCTGATCGAAGTGTTTTAATAGTTTTACCTAATAGATTCTCAACCTCAGTCTTATACTCTCTGAATTTTTCAAGAGCTTCCGACTTGTGATGCATTAGGTAAAGATAGCCATACCTTGAATAATCATCAATAAAACTGATGAAATATTCATACCCTCCTCGTGCTTTGACATTCATTGGACCACAGAGATCTGTATGCACGAGTTCTAAGGTTTCTTTGGCTCTATAGCCTTTTTCGCAAAATGATCGTTTAGTCATTTTACCCTCAAGACAAGACTCACATGGAGGTAAAGAATTGTCTTCTAACTTATTTAGAAGTCCTCTTTTAACCAATCTCTCAATCCTATTGAGATTAATGTGGCCTAGTCTTAAGTGCCAAAGATAGGTATTAGGAGAAATCTTTTGTCGCTTATTTTGAGTTTCAGCTGTTTTAAACATCTCAATATTTAAAATAGCTTTTGTTTTGCTCGGTTTTAACATATATAAGTTGTTTTCTAGTTTTGCAGAACAAATATGAATACCTCTTTTGCAAATGAACACTTCATTGATTTCAAAAGATACTTTATACAACTGTTCTAATAAACAAGAGATGGATATTAGATTTCTTTTCATTCCAGGAACAAAAAGTACATTATCTAATATAATGAATCTATCTCCAAAAAACAACTTTAAATTTCCTACTGATCTTGCTGAGACAACCTCTCCTGTTCCAACCCTGAGTGTTATCTCGCCGTCCGCAAGCATTCTCCAGGAGCTAGTTTCCTGGTAAAAAGAACAAATATGATTAGTCGCCCCTGAATCTAGTATCCAAGTTGAGTTGTCATACTCTACTAAACACATTTCTACAACGAGTAAATCATATTTACCTTGTTGTGTCTTTTCGGCTTTCTTCTCTGCAAGGTATTTTGGGCAGTTTCTCTTCCAGTGCCCGTTTTCGTTGCAATGGAAACATTTTCCTTTATCTACTTTTTGAACCTTGTTCTTGCGGTTAGTAGGAATCTTATTTTTCCCTTTTCCCTTCTTCTTCATCAAAACACTTTTAGAAGTTGAAGGTCCAGACTTATTTTTGGAGGACGATCCTCGTAGTAATTTCTTGGAGATAGCAACATTTGCTTCTCCTGTTTGTCCCTTGTTTGTTAAGAGGGACTGATAAGTCTGTAGCTCATTGAGAAGAGCAGTCAAGTTATATTCTATTTTGTTCATAACCACATTGGTGCGGAACTGGAAGAAGCTCTTCGGAAGAGACATCATGATAAAACTGACTTGACTCTTCTCATCAATGACAGCTTCATTTTCTTCTGCCACATTGAAATGGACCATCATGTCCAGGACATGTTCTCTAACTGAGGTCCCTTCTTTCATACGGCAGTTGTAAATGTATTTTATGGCTTCATGTCTAAGGGAGAAGGACGGTTGTCCAAACATCCCTTTTAGAGATTCCATAATCTCTTTAGCAGTACCCATAACATCGTGTTTCTTAGCCAAGACATCAGATATGCTGGCTAGAATGTACACTCGGGCTTTGTCATTTGCCTTTATCCATCTGTCATATGCATCCCGAGCTGTTCGGTTTGCATTTGAGTTTGGGTTTGGAGGACACTCCTCAGTTAAAACAAACTTTAAATCATCAATGACCAGTATTGTGTTTAGGTTTGATTTCCAAGTTGTGTAGTTGTCGCCGTTTAATTTCTCAGAAGCGAGTAATTGTACTATTGAGTTTGTCATGCTGTGATATAAAGAAAATTCTATTAGTGATTTTGACTTAATCCTGTTTAATCCAATCAGTTTTAGCAAATGTAATAATGTACCCAAATCATTATTAATTTGCAACGATACTTTAGTGAGTTAGAGCAACTGCTACCGAGGGGCAGTCAATCACTCATTCACTAAACCAAGACATTCTTGACTTAAACACTAATCCCAGAATAACTCTTGTTCCTATAGTGTTTTAGTTATCGCTATTTTGGTCAAGAATATACTAACTCTTAGTAATTCTTCGCAAGTGTGACCCACCAATTTCAGACCTCAGAAATCGGCCCCAACAACGCTATCGAATGAAAAGGCCAAAGTTGGGAATGGACCTAAGAAATCCTATCCATTTCTGGAGTTTGCGTTGTTCCGACTCCCATGTTACGACCCTCCGAATGGGTAGTTGCTCTAGGGCAACATGCAGGCGGAACATGGGAATCTCACGGTGCAACCTAGTGGTGGAGACCATAGGACGTGTTGACTTCCTTCTCCCACTTACTATAAATACTTTCTCAATTCCCCTTGTTATTGACTCATGCAAATACCTTCCGAATGGAGGACGCTCCCAGGGCGACACGAGGCCGAGCATGAATCTCACTGTGTGAATTTTACAGAGAGCGTGAAGAGAAAACGATGTATCTTATACACCATTTTCCTCCCACTAAGTATTTTATATGGTTGGGTATACTCATTACTTAAGTATATTCCGGCTAATTAAATATAACTTAAGTCTAGGTGATTTTTCTAAATCTTAAATCACTTAAGCATGCTCATAAAACTCGGCTAACTAAGCTCAAGTACTGGTCCGATCTCCAGGTAGTAGGTGTTCCGTAAACCGTCAACTTAAGTACCTTCAGCCTTAGACAAGATCGTGCCAGGTGAGCTTTCTCGTAACCGCAATTTTATAAGACATCGACCCCTTTTAACTGTTAAAATTGATCGTGCTCGGTTCTTAACCCTTAGTGAGCATGCTGTTATCTTTATTATAGATTTTAACGTCTACCTCATTTTATGACGTTGAAAATAACCTATAACATGCTTTATATAACAATTTATATAATCATCCATTCCATGCAATAATATAACAATTTATATCTATCACTCATGGAACCCTAAGACATGCATACTATACATTATAACACTTATAACATACTTGGAATGCATGAAACATGCTTAGCCTATGGTGGGATTTTAAATCTATATGACATACTTTATGCATATACATTTACTATTTAATTAAAACATACATTCATAATGCATAATTAATTAAACACACTAAAGTGGGTTGGTTTTGGCATTTTAAAGCAAGCAATTAACTAAATTATTACATTAATAACTAAAAATAACTTGAGCCGCTCCCGACGATCACGAACTGGACCAACCAACCCTTAAAAACGTTCAATCGGTCCCCAACGACAGAAAAAACACCCGAACCGCCTCTTCCATCCTCTTCGGTTCAGCTTGCTTATCTCTTCCATTTTCGATCAATTACAACCTAAAGTGGACTCTAATGACTTTATAAAAATTACAGACCTTTCTTCATTTATTAAAGCCCATACACCTTAGGCTTATTACAATAATTGTATCAAATGGAAGCATAAAAAAAATGCCAAAACCAAAACCATCCACTTTAGCAACCACAAATTTCATGCATGAAATGGTACCCACCATGATCAAATTAATGTAAATAAAGTGCCTAAAACTTGCTCTGATACCAATTGATGGTGTTAATATAACACATGCGGAAGCAATTTGGATCTTAGGCACTTTTAGAACATCAATTATTGTAAATGACTAGCATGTTCATAAGTATTAAAACTTAATGAGTTTAAATACTAACCTTTTGTAGTTCAAACTCCTTTTGCCTCACGAACCGATTTCGAACCACCACTAGTGTCTTCTCCACTATTCTCCGGCCTTAGAACGGGATTGTGGAATCCGGTGAGTGACTAAACTTGGGAGGGATTTTGTATACGTGAAAGAGAGTGCTTGTGAGAGGTTTTTCATCAAGATGAAGAATCCCTTCCAAGTATCATGATCACTCTATTTAAAGAGTCAAGTTTGCATGTTCATGCAAACTTGAGATCACCAAATCTTGACACTTAAAATTCCACTCAAATGTTTGAGATTATGTGGCAAGCATGCATGTTTGAGTTAACCAAATTTTGACACTCAAAATTCCACTCAAACTTGTGGGGTTTATTTGGCAAACATGCAAGTTTGGTTAAACCAAATTTTGACACCTCAAAATTCCACTAACATGATTTTTCCATTAGATGAAAGTCAACATTTTGACTTTCTTCATTTTAATTAGATGAAAGTCAACATTTTGACTTTCTTCATTTTAATTCAACAATTAATTTGAATAATGAATTTCAAATTAAAGTAACATTAAATAATTAATTAAACTATTTAATTAATATTTAATATTAATTCAAATGCCAATCCCAGTCAATTCCGACACATAATTGATTAAGATATTTAAATCTTATTTAAATATCTCAGATTCTCTCTTTTCGTTTATTTCGTAAATAAAATAAAATTGCGGTTAAATATATCGTATATATGTAACGCATATTCCCTAATTTGAATTCGAACACTTCGAACTCACTCGTCACACTGTTCTATGGTTTAGTCCGATATGAGCTAGCAGAGGGACCTAATGGACCTATAGATCATGGGCTCCAACGATTCAAGATTAACCGATTAAACTCATTAACCTGGTTAACCAACATTCGTTAACTACTAGGACACTCCACTATAGCCTAGTAGTTGCACTCCCCTCACTATAGATATATTTCTGTCCATCTGATATAACCATGATTAGTAAGTCGATCCTTCACAGGTTGTTCGTAACTAGAGCTGGGTCAATTTACCGTTTTACCCCTGAAGTTACTTCTTGTTCCTTATGTCTCACTGATCCTCTAATGAACAATTGGTTTGTGGTCCAACCAGTAAACCGAATCCCTCTCAGGCCAATGAGAGGGTGGGGCCCCTTGTTCAAGACCTGGAGTCAGTGCTTAAGGGAACTACCTCTCTTCTATCCCTAAAAGTGGGTAGGAGTGAATTCCATCTTGCACCCCACGTCCCCAGCCATTCACCCAGTCTTACCCCTGAAATGGGAGGCCTATTGAGTCGGCGAACTAGAGCCACTCTCACCCATGCAAATCTAAGGATAATTCCGAATAAACAGGAGTTCATGGTTAGCTCAGGATTAAAACCGAGTTACCTAGGTTATCGAATGAAAAGAAAATCAGTCTCAACAGTAAACGACATTATAAAGTGAGAGTGGTTTTCTTCATGGTCCGATCTTATGCAATACTCATTGCATAGGACGCCCCCACTCACATGTCTCCACATGCACAATTTAGTGATCACATTGTTTATATCATATACAAAAGTGGGCCGCATCCATAGTGTCCCCAGAATAAGGTACTCAGCCTTATCCTTATACTATAGATCATTTTGACTATATACTTGAACTTGATCCACTCTTATGTCTCTACATATAGTTCAAGTAATCATACTATAGCCAGAGTGTTCTTAGTTTATTGGATTTAGATTAATGATCGTAAAGTTCACTTTATTCAATAACAATTTATTACTGAATAAACATCAATAATAACTTTATTGAAAATAGAATATATCTTTGTTTACAAACTATGAGTTTTAGGACATAAAACCCAACATACCCCTGCTCACGAGCTATTGCTAGCTACCCATAGGGTTAAGGGAGGTGGTGTAACAATATCAGGGCGTGTCATCGAAGCTACACTGATAGTGTTAAGCATGCAAGACTTCGATGTCATCTTGGGTATGGATTGGCTAGTCAANTCATCGAAGCTACACTGATAGTGTTAAGCATGCAAGACTTCGATGTCATCTTGGGTATGGATTGGCTAGTCAAGAATCGCGTTTTGATAGATTGTGAGACTCGAATAGTGACTCTCAGGCTCCTGTCATGGGACAACTTTACCTACAAGGGAGCCACTTCCAAGGGTGCCTCAAGCGTCAAAACATCGTTAAGGGTTAAGAAGCTGATTCGTAGTGGCACAAGTGCATTTCTAGCCAGCGTGACCTTAAACAATAGTAACAAATAAATAACCTCATCGGTACACATCGTCAGGGAGTTCGTAGATGTCTTTCTGGAGGATCTGCCAGGTTTGCCCCCAGCTAGGAAAGTCGATTTTGGGAACGATTTAGAACCAGGAACTGTGCCAATCTCCAAGGCACCTTCATGATGGCACCTGCAAAACTTAGAGAATTGAAGGAACAGTTACAGGAGCTGTTGGATAAAGGTTTCATCTGATCCAGTGTATCACCCTAGGGAGCCCCTGTTCTGTTTGTCAAGAAGAAGGACGGGTCCATGCGGTTGTATATTGATTACAGGGAATTAAACAAGGTCACTATAAAGAATAAGTACCCTCTCCCGAGAATTGACGACCTGTTTGATCAGCTATAGGGAGCAACAGTCTTCTCCAAAATTGACCTAAGGTCGGGGTATGAAGAAGTTATATAGTTGAAACAAAATGAAATAGAAAATAATCGATGTGATGACGTGACAACTAAATTGATATCATGGACGAATCAAATTACGAAACTTTAAACTTTAGAGTAACAATGAGTAGAGTTTTGATTACTTTTAAGAAAGGAAAGAAAATTAATTATATAATTTATTATTTAAAATTTTAAAAAAATCTACCATTATGTAGTTACATTTGAAAAAAAAAATCTATAGCGGCCTCGATGGGTTGTCAATCAAGAAATTGATTTTTAGAGTGGACTCGCTAGAAGAAAGAGTTGCCCAAATGAGCAGTTCAGGACGTGTTGGTAGCCTTGACAGCTCTATCGCGCACAAGGAGGGATGCAACGAAGAGTTCGGCGAGCTAAAAAATACCATGATGAAGTTTTTCAATGAATTAGCTGATGAATTTAGAACAACGTTTGATGCCATCAAGGGAGAGACAGCCGAGATGAACACCCGAATGAGTGTGACAATAAGAGCCGTTGAGAGTCTCACCCTAGGGCAAACTCATGTAGGACCTAACAAACAAAAGTCTCAAATCTCAGAGCCTTTAAAGGGAACCAAGATGCGAAAGAGTTGGAGAACTTTGTATTTGATGTAGAACAATACTTCAAAGCTACAAGAGCTTGTATCGAAGACCTGTAAGTTATAGTAGCCACAATGCATCTTGTAGACAATGTAAAACTTTGGTGGCGCTCGAAGGTGCACGATATCTAAAATGGGTTATACTCCATCGATTCATGGGAAGACCTTAAGAGAGAGTTGAGGACTCAATTCTTCCTCGAAAATGTTGAATATATAGAAAGGGAAAAACTGCAATGACTGAGACAGACTGGAGGCATAAGAGATCATATTAAACAATTCTTAGTTTTGATGTTAGATATCAGAGACATGTCGGAAAAAGACAAAATATTCTGCTTTATAGACAAATTGCAACCATGGACCAAGAAAAAAAATATACGAACAAAAGGTTCAAGACCTATCCACCACAATCGTCAGCACTGAAAGACTCTTATGTTGAACACGACTCTCTGTGGGAAACACTCACACAATTTATTAACATCAATCGAGAAGAGAATACAAGACAAGTTGTAGAATACTACTACTTTGTATTTCTTGGGTTGAAAACCTAGGTGGGGTGGAGGGGTATTTATACTCGAGCCTATGCAATCTACTCCTAAAAATCTTAATCTTGTTCCTAAAATGTCTTAATTTTTTTCCTAAAATCTCTAGCTATTTTTATTCTAAAATACCTAAATCATTTTACTAAAAGAAATATAAATAGGCTCATACAATTATTGGGCTTTACTCTATTGGGCTAGTGATGATATTTTAACACTCCCCCTCAGCACTAGTTCTCAATCGTTGCACCATGTTGAGCTGACAATGAAAACTTTCATGTTAGCCGTTTTGTAAACAAGTCTGTCACTTGGTCTTCTGTCTTGATCTGTTGCATCTCGCGTTCTTCCTCCAGAACTTTCTCTCTAATGGAATGGTAGTGCACCTACACATGCTTTGTTGTAACATGAAAAACCGGATTTTCTGCTATGCGAATCGCAGATTGGTTGTCGCAATGAAGTGGTATTGGATAGTCAATTTTTTGGTGCCAATCTTCCATCAAAAGTTTCAGCCATGTACTTTCCTGAGCTGCTCCAGCTACTACTCTGTACTTTGCTTCTCTAGTTGACAATGATACTATTGGTTGTCTTTTGTTACACCAAGAAGTTGTTCTCGAATCGAGCTTTAACACCTATCTAATGCTTGATATACGACTTTCGTGATATCCTGCATAGTCAACGTCATGGTATCTAACTAGCTTGTATTCTTCGCTTCTTTTATACAAACGATCATAATTGATTGTACCTTTGGCATATCTTAAGGTCCATCGAGCCACATCCAAATGAGGCTTCTTCGGACTTTACATATACTGACTAATGACTCCAACCTCATCCATTTGGTTGGTTCATGTAGATCTCCTGGTCCAACTCAACATATGAGAAAACATTCTTCATATTCATTTGCCAAAATTTTCAATTTTTATTTACCACAATAGCTGGAGGAACCTGTACGACAATGATCTTCACCACTAGACTAAACATTTCATCATAGTCTAGTCCATATTCTTGAGAGAACCCTTGAGCTACATATTGAGTCTTGTATCATTCGATTGACCCATGTGAGAGACACATTATTTCGTAAGCCCACTTGCAAGAGATGGATTCTTCTGGTCTTGGTACTAGTTCCCAAGTTTGATTATGATCCAGGGCTATAATTTCTCCTCCATTGCTTTCTGCCAAGATGAGTTTTGTGATGCTTTTTCATATGTCTCTGGGTCATAAACTCTGTCTTCTACAATAGTTGCATTGGCATACTCTGGATTTGACTTTTGGATTATTTTTGACTGTCTAAGCTGTTGAGGTGCAATTTCCTTTTCACTAGGTTCGCTTGGTTGAGTCACTCCTTGCTCACCAACATCAGTGTCACTTGGATATTCAGACACATCAACATTTGACTGAATGTGCGTAGTTTGCTCCCCCATCATCTGTGGAAGACTTTCTTCAATTTGCTCCCCCGTCTTCCGTGGAAGAATTTCTTCATTTTGCTCCCCCATCGTCTATGGAAGAAGTTCTCGAGTGTTGTCCAAGCCTAGTAATACTTCCTTCTCTAAGGGCCACCCCCCTTCCATTGCACCACTTTGATCATCAATCATGTGGTTTGAGTATCATGAATCAATGATCCAGTCATCCTTGTAATCAATATGTTCTCTCATCATTGCCATGAGCGCTAACTCATCTTCTTCTATGACATATATTTCCTCTGCATCCCATTCCTCAATCTCTATGTTGGAAGATGCACATTGCTTTCGACATATTTTTTCGTGGACTAGCAATCTCTGGACATGTAACCCTTCTTTCCACAATTGTAGCCATTACCTTCAAATCTCTTTTCTTGGGAACTCTTGTTGTCATTCTTCTGAGCTCTCTCAGGTTGTGCAGTTCCTTGATGACTACTTCTTTTGTCACCCTTTTTGTATCCACGTTTGGTAGACGACTTATTATTGCCCCGACTTTCACTTGTGTAGAGTGCTTCTTCTTCACCCTTCAATGTGATGCCTCCCATTTGTTTAGCCATGGCTTCTTGGCTACTTGGCTACCTAACAAATTTTCAAACTATACAATTGAAGGTTGAGTGGAACATTCTTGTACAGCAACAATGAAGCTTCTATATTCTGGTCGTAATTCGTGGATAATGATCCTCTTCATTCGAGATTCTCCAATGGCGGACTTCGAGTCTAGTTCAGTAATCTCCCGACAGATCAACTTGACCTTGTGGAAGTACTGAGCAATCGTCATGTCACGTTGTGAAATTAATAATAACTCGTTCTCCAGAAGTTGTAGCCTTGTATCGTTCTTCTTTGAGGACAACATCACAAATGTGTTCCATGCTTCTTTAGGTGTCTTGTCATCCCAAATATGCTATGACATCTCTATTTTTACTGTGGTCTTCAAGGCAAACATTGTTTTGCTTGCTTTGATTCTCCATTTGTGCAAGGCGCCGTTAGGATCATCCTCTATTGGCGTAGTTTCACTCCCGCCAAAGATCTCCCACAGGCCCTTTCCTTGTAAATAAGACATCATGCATGTTGCCCACGTGTTGTAGTAGTTGTTGTTGTTGAGTTTCTTGATTCCTCNAAAAAAAAAAAAAAAAAAAAAAAAAAAAAAAAAAAAAAAAAAAAAAAAAAAACTTGTAGAGTCACGGACTACTCACCACACAAAGAAACTCACTCACTGATAATCTTTAGAAATCGTTTCTGATGTGGAAGATTTGACAGAGCTGCAACCACAGAGCACACTAGGAATTTTAAGAGATCAGACAACCTACACCTACCTCGCTCTGATACCAGATTGTTGAATATAACTTTCTGTGGGAAGCACTTGCACACATTATTAACACCAATCAAGAAGAGAATACAAAACACCTTGTAGAATACTTCTACTTTGTATTTCTTGGAATGAAAACCTAGGTGGAGTGGAGGGGTATTTATACTCGAGCCTATGCAATCTACTCCTAAAAATCTTAAACTTCCTCCTAAAATATTTAGATCTTTTTCTTAAAATCTCTAGCTATACTTATTCTAAAATACCTAAATCATTTTACTAAAATAAATATAAATGGACTCATACAATTATTGAGCTTTACTCTATCGGGCTAGTGATGATATTTTAACATCTTAGACTTTTGGGGCCAAACTTGGTTCCAAAGGAAGACTACACAAACTCCATGTGCGAGGGCAATTGTTTCTCACATCCTACTATGTTATAGTGGAGGATTTGCTATTGTAATATCACAACCAATATGTATTTATATGCATGAATAACATATTAAGTTCACCAACATAAGCTATCATAAATCAAAGCATTTCCTTTTGTTTTATAAAACATGTTCTTGTGAAAATTGACATAAAAGTTATTGTAATTTGTTGTTTTTACCTTATACAAATACGAGCTATCATATACATGGACTATCTTATCGAAAGCCCATGCATCACAGAATTTTCACAAGCATAATATATCATAACATCTGAAAACAACATGTAGATAGATCATAGAGTACATGTCATTCATACAACACTCAATTCATTAAACCTAGCTTGAAGGTGTTCTAATAGTAAGTACATTCACCTTGTTGGCCTAAGTTGACATCAATAATTTTTTGAGTCGATGTTTGTTTGATCATTTTCATCAAGGTCTAGTTTTAAAGCTAAGGTTTGGTTCGTGGTTTAGGTCTAACGTAAAGATGCGTCAAGAGATTTTTGTTCTGAAGCTGACTCCAAACCTACTTTGTCTCTTTTCTTTCTTTTCTTATTTTCTTTTTCTTTTTTTATTCTCATTCTCCAAATTGGTGTTGGTAGACATAATTATTATGGAAGTTAATTTAAGATATAAGGATATTTGTGAAATATATTTTTGTTGTATACTGTAATTAGTTATGAAATATATTTTATATAGCGGTAATTAGTTAATATTTTTTTCTTACTTTTAGGAATTAGTTGGTAGTATATTTTCTCATTTCTAGGAGCTAGTTGAACATATTTTTTTTTTCCTTATTTGTAGGAGTTAATCGGTAGCTTGTATTCGTTTTAAATGTTGTGAACGTTAACGAAGATTGTACTTTCAATCTCACTTATGTTTTTCATTCTTAACATGGTATCAGAACAAGATGTTAGTGCTCTTAATATCAAATTTTCTTTGTTTTTTTAATGGGGAAATCAGCCAAATCCAGCTTCAAAATTGCGAACATTGATTTCACACATCTGTATTACATTCATCCCTTTGATCAACTTGGATATTCACTTGTTTCAATCAAATTAAATGAGACAAATTACCAATCTTAGGGTAAATAAGTTATGCATGTTTTTATTGCCAAAAAAAAAAAAAATTAGCTTCATTGATAACACAATTGAAGAACCATTTCAAGATGCAAATTCAAAAGAATTATGACTCTGGAATCAGTGTAACAATATGATATTATCTTTGTTAACTCATTTAGTTAGACACATATCTCTGAAGGTATTATTCACGTCAAGACAACTCATCAAGTGTGGGTTGATCTTCACGATCAATTCTCACAAAAGAATGCTCCAACAGTTTTCAGATACAATAGTCGATAACAATGATGTTACAGGGAACCATGACACTGTCAACATATTTCACCAAGCTCAAAGCACTTTGGGATGAATTGGAAGCACACCGCACACCATTTACCTGTAATCAACGTCAAATGCATATTAATCAACAGGAAGAAGATAAGTTGATGCAACTACTCATAGGGCTCAATGAGTCTTGAAAAACGGTGAGATCTAACATATTGATAATGACTCTATTACCTAATGTGAAACAAGCCTATTCATTACTTATACAAGAAGAGATGCAATATCAGGTAACTTCTGAATTTACTGAGAATTTCTCAATTATAGCAACAGTTCAGAAGAAGACAACATATTCAAAATTCACCAATCATGTGAACACTGCAATAGACTGGTTATACAATTGATGAGTGTCGAACCCTTAAGTTTCACAATAAACTTTGTGATAAAAGGGAAAATACAAAAGGTCGATGTCGATAGAAAAATAATTATGGAAAGGTAGTACAAGTCAATCAACACAGCAATCGTAGATATTGATTATCTGCAAGTATGGTTGATGCTTTTCAGCTGAATACGGAAGAACAGTCACCTAATTTCATTTAAATTTTTTCTTATGAGCAGTTACAATAGATAGCATAAGCATTATCTACACTCAATCATTTTCCTTCTGGTAATTTTGACAGTTACATCAATGTTGCAGATTTGTTTCTAGTATCTACATTATCCATTAACTCTGATAGTTCTAATTCATGGATTCTCGATAGTGGAGCTACAAATCATATAATATCAAAGCTTCTGTTATTACTAAACCAAAGGCTGTAATCATTTCTACAATAAATTTGTCTAATGAGGGGACAACAAATGTGTCATATATGGTCAATATTTCTTTTAATCCTGACCGTAAATTAAATAATGTTTAACGTGTGCCTTCATTCAATTTAAACGTGACCGTAAATTAAAGCAAACTTACCAATGAACTTTGTTAAATTCGTTCAAACTCAATTTCACATTACTATCAAGGTAGTACGATTAGACAATGAGATTGAGTTCCTATCTTTGTAATCATTTTTTACTTCTTGTGGTGTTGAATTTCAACACACTTGTGTCTATACTCCATAATAATATGGTGTTGTAAAATGTAAGCATCGTCATATCCTAACGTAGCTATGTCTCTTCTCTTTCAATCACAAGTTCCACTTAATTTTTGGGAGAGTGCATTTTAACTGTTGTTTATCTTATAAATAGAACATCATCATCATTGTTATCTAACAAGACGCCCTTTGAAACACTTTACAAATGACTACCTACATCTCATCATCTTAAAGTTTTTTTTTAGGTAAATGTTATGCAACGGTAGAACATTTTAAACAAAAAATTGAATGTCAAACAATTCAATATGTTTTCGTAGGATATCCTAGTGGTCACAAAAAATTACAAGTTGTCTGACATACAATCTCATAAATTCTTTATCAATCGTGATGTTAAATTTTGTGAAGATGATTTTTCTTTTTCATCAGCTTCACAAACTTTGACATTAGCTCCTTCAACTCCCATTTTACCACTCCTTGATCTATCTTACTCAAACATCCATTTTCCTCCTATTTCGTCATCTCCTTCACCTACTAATTCTAATCCTATCTCACATGATACATTAGTTCCACTTTGACATTTTACTCGTACCAAATACCCTCCATCTTGGCATAATGATTATGAGATGTCTTATGCAGTCAATCATTTAACCTCTCGCTCAAGTGCCAACATTGGCAAAAGGTATCCTCTTCATCATTACCTTTCATTCTCTCGTTTGTCTCCTACTCAACGTACTTTTCTAGCTCTTATTACAGCTTAGACATAACGTAAAACCTATGATGAGGCAGTTGGCGGCCCATTATGGTAGCATGCTATGAATATAGAAATTGCAGCTTCGGAACGTAATCATACTTGGGCTCTCGTTATTCTACCACCTGGCCATAAAGCTATTGGCTGTCATTGGGCGTACAAGATTAAATATAACTCTGATGATTTTTTTGGACGTTATAAAGCTCAACTGAGGTTGAAGGTAATGATTACAAAGAGTCATTTTCTCCTACAACAAAACTTACTACACTTCATTGCTTACTTACTATAGTTGTTGTTCGAAAATGGTTCACTCATCAGTTGGATGTTCAAAATGCCTTTCTCCATAATAATCTAGACCAGAAAGTCTACATGTCTTTACCATTAAGTCTTCACCCACAGGGGAGAATACAGTACGTCGGCTACATAAGTCTCTTTATGGGTTAAAACAGACTTCTCGTAAATGCAGGCTATACCCAGTCAAAAGTCGATTACTTTTTATTTACTAAAAGTAGAAGTACTTCTTTTACTATAGTTCTTATCTATGTTGATGATATTCTGTTGATAGGCAATGATCTCAAAGAATTTCAACATCTCAAGACTTGTTTACTCGAGAAATTCCTTATTAAAGATTTAGGAAATTTGAAATATTTCATGGGCATTGAATTTTTTCGATCTAGAAAAGGAATTTTTATGTCTCAAAGAAAGTATGCTTTATACATTCTTCAAGACACAAGTCTTACAGGAGCACGTCTAGAAAAATTTTCTATGGAGCAAAATCTGAAGTTTTCTTTAACAGAAGTAGAGAAGTTGAATGATCTAAGCAAATACAAATGGTTGATTGACAAATTAATATATTTAACTATTACTAAGTCTGACATAGTGTATTCAGTTCGTATGCTTAATCAATTGATGTATGAACCAAGAAAACCACAATGGAAGACAACTCTTCGTATTCTGAGATACATCAAAGGTATTCCTGGTCAAGGACTTTTACTACCATATGAAAACAACTTGAGATTACAAGCATATTGCAATTCTTGGTGGGGTGGTTGTCAAACTACGAGACAGTCTATTTCTGGGTTCTAGATCTTCATGGGAAATTCAATTATTTCTTAGAAGTTTAAAAAGTAAACCATTGTGTCCAGATTATCAGCAGAAGTCGAGTATCAAGCTATGGAAAATATTTGTTTAGAGTTAACTTGACTGAGATACATTCTTCAAGACTTGAAAGTTTCGATGTCCGAACCAACATTGTTGTATTGTGATAATCAAACAACATTGCATATAGTAATCAATCTAGTTTTTCACGAACGTACGAAGCACATTGAAATAGATTGTCATATAGTTCGAAAAAAAATTACCAGCTGAAATCATCAAACCATGTTATGTTTCAGCTAAAATGCAATTGATTGATGTTTTCACTAAAGCTTTGGAAAGACAACAATTTGATTTTTTGAAAGACAAGTTGGGTGTGATTGACATCTACTCTCCAACTTGAGGGGTATTATGAAATTTAATATGAGATATAAAGATATTTATGAAATATACTTTGTTGTATAACTGTAACTCATTAGGGAATATATTTTATATAACTGTAATCCCTTAATATTTTTTTTTTCTTATTTTTAAAAATTAGTTGGTAGTATATTTTCTCTCATTTGCCCGAGTTGATTGTCAATATATTTTTTACTTATTTTTAGCGGGATTGGGGCGTATATATATAAATATATATATATATATATCTAAAAATAACTTTCGTTCTAGAAAGTACATGTTTATTTTTCCATCATTTTGTTCTCTCGTCCTCATGTTGTCTCCTTTAACTGATGATTTTGCTTATGATGGATTGAAAGCTATCACTACAAAAAAAATTTCTTGAGGCACAATCACGAGTGTCAACTACTCATGAAGTTTAACATGTCAAAATGTAACATGTGTTCTAACATTTGATTTAGACGTTCGGTATGTTCGCTACTTGTTAATGAAAAATCGTGTGAAAATCTAACTAGATGCCCAATGCTTTCTAAAGACTACTAGATATTGGACATGAAACATTGGTCCCAATCTAACACTATCAATAATGACACTCCATACAATCTAACAATATCCTTCATATATAGTAGCGTCCAATTCTGTAACGACCCTAAATTTCCACATACTCAGAGTCGCTACTAAGTCTCATGCTCATCTATAATGCGGAAATATAAGTCTTAATTGATAACGTCAACTTCAAAAAAACTTTTAAAACAACCTCTTCTCTGGAAAACACAGCCATGGTCTTACGTGTTTAAATATGAAATACTGGAATTTAGAGAAAACAAAAACAAATACAAAATAATTTAAAACAATGAAATGCAAAACAACCTATTCTAACTTAAGACTAGAAATTTAAATATGAATCTACCCTATGCACGTGCCACAGTCTCTGCTCGCGATGCCGCCGTCCTCCGTACAAGTGCGCCTTGCCTTTACCTGAAAAATGATGTGGCACACGGCCTGGTGAATGTAGGTGGAGATCTGATTCTAATTAATTCGATGAAGGATTTTGAATTTTTTCTTTTCTTTCCTAAAAATATCATTCTAATTTTCTTTTCTTTTCTTTTCTTTCCTAATAATATCAGGAATCATCATTTTTTTTTAATTCTCATTTTTTTTTTAATTCTGCCATTTGTACGGACTATTTTCAATCCAATCTGATTTTCATTTCTTTTCCCCTACCCAATTTTAATTGATTCTTGGGTTAAAATATCATCATTTCTAACTCAAATCTAAATAATTGCAACATATTAATATCCTTCCATACAAGAAGGAAAATGTAGATCTGACTACTAACCTTTTAAAATGACATCTCTCTTCGATTATCTGCCTAATCATCCCTCCATTATCTTCCTTTTTTTTCTACCAGAAAATCTATCTGCCTTCCTTCTCCCCAGAAAATGGCATTTCTTCCCAGAGATCTATCTGCATTTTTTCTCCCCATGAAATCTTTTTCTTTCTTTTTCTGTTTTGTTTGTAGAATTATTGATGCCAGGAGGTATTTTAGGGTAGGGTGGAGAGATTAAAGATGAGGGGTGGTCAGTTAATTTTTTTTATTGCTTATTTTATTATTTTTATTTTACTATTATTATTGTTATTATTGTTATTATTATTATTATATATAACCTAACGGGGCGTTACAAATTCTCTATAGTATAGTTATCGTTTCCTGACAAGAAATGTGTAGACTTGGTAATTCTATAAATGATCATCCATATTATCGTATATTCTTTCCGAGTTCTTGGTAGACCCACAGTGAAGTTCATTACTATATTTTTTTTATATTTCCATTTTCGAATGCTCAGAGGTTACAACAACCTTTGTGTCCTTAAGTTATGATAATCTATCAAATATTTGTCACATGGCTCCCACTTATTGACCCATGTGTAATTTCCTATCATCCCGTTATAACTCATCTCTGGCTCTCCTTTGTAAAATTTGACCATTGCACTCCTTGAAACTGTCGTACTTCTTAGTACCAACTAGATGCACCCACAAGTGTTTTCGTGGTCTCATTTACATCTTTCTCTCGAGGGATAACTCCCTTGATATATAGTTTTTCTTTAGGATGACAATTTAGCTAATCATTGGCAAGGATAAACATTTGATTGACCTAAAACGTTCAAATACTTGCCACCTCTGAGAATCAGTAACAAATTGTAAGTTCAACTATGAGTGGGTTATATATTCTCGTGTTCCTTTAGTAAGCATAAGATAGGACAGTAATATTTTCATATTATCTTAATAACACGAGGTACAACACTAGCCTCCTCATGTTATCGTAGTACAATTTACTAACCTTCACATATACTCGTGGACATCTTATCATTAGGTTATGGTCAATGAATTCTTTAACTTTTGAAAGCTCTTCTTACAATTTTTGTTGAAGTGCAAATTATACTTATGCGAGCAAAAGTCAAACTCAAAATTTTCAAACAAACTTTCTATATCTCTCTAACCCAGAAAACTTACAACTTAATGTCTTTGTTTGAGTTTAAACCAACTACCAACTATTTTTACTTTAACAAAGTTCACTAGATATATTCCTTAATATTTGATGTTTGATAAAAATAACTTTGCCTAGCCAAGATTCATACATAAAAGGTTTGGTATGAAGCATATTATAACCTTCCAAAATTGGTTAAAGGGCTCATCTTATTGTCCTTTACTTTTTTCTTTTTTATTTTGTTTTTGATTAGTCTCGTATTGATCAATATAAGCACTATCTCGTATGATCAATATAAGCACTACTATAAACACACGTCTAGAAACCTTCCTGAAGATATGGTTCATGAGAATTACATAAGGTATATAACATTAGTGAGTCAAAAAATCGCAATATCTCATCATGGTCCTGTCAAATTTAGGAAAAATCTTTGAAACATGGTTCTTCTAGACTCGTATACTTGAGGAAATTTTTGTTTAAGCAAGAATGCATGTTCTTCATCACTACCTTGCTCAGTTTTTAATGTTCAATATACTGTTGCATTGGGCAATTCTTTTCTCTTATGGAAGAAAGTTAATATATTCACTAGAAAACACTAAGGCGTGTGAAGTATTGGCTTAGTAACTCATGTGTTTGTGACTTAGTATACCTCAACTCTGCTAAATTGTTCTTTCCATAATCTTAGAAATTGGAGGTGGGTTCATGACTCAGGCTCTTTGTTAATATCAACATCTTGT
The DNA here is from genome assembly GCF_002806865.2 of Cucurbita pepo subsp. pepo. NCBI lineage: Eukaryota > Viridiplantae > Streptophyta > Magnoliopsida > Cucurbitales > Cucurbitaceae > Cucurbita > Cucurbita pepo. The sequence goes on from NC_036638.1 coordinate 10,747,127, forward strand.
ATTGGGAGTGAATTCATGGTTTAGTCAATTTCATGTATTACTATAAGGAGTCAATCTAAGAGAAAACTCTGATACCAAATAATAAGAAATCACTACAAGAGAAGCAAGATTCAGATTATCTTGTTGATCGAATATCTCAAGGCAAGAACACTTGTTTGATAGTCGAATCACTCTATAAGTAAGATAGATCATGTCAAGCTTGAATGATTCTAAACATGCAACCTAAATTATATAGAATTGCAAAGAAATTTAGCCCTGACCAAAGGAATGGTAAGAACTCTTAGTCCTAATGATAAGGAATCACTCCAAGGGAAAATAAAATTTGGATTAACTTGTTGATCAAATATCTCAAGCTAAAAACACTTATTTGAGATTCGAATCACTCCACGAGTAAAACTGATCATGTCAAACTTGAATGATTCTAAACATGCAATCTATACCACATAGAATTGCATGCAGTTTCCAAGTCTCCTTTACAAATATAGCATACATGGCTTTATATAGCTTCAAAATCAAGTGGTTGACCTTTAACCTTAATACTTTATGATCATAATTAGTTAAATGTAACATAAAAATAAATAAAGAGTCTTGAAACTTAAAATAGATTAATTGAACATTATAAATTTAAATTTTAATCATCCATCATAAATTTGTAACCATCTAAAAATAAATGAAGTCACATTTGAAGTATCTTCAAGCTCTTGCTACATAAATGAGACTTGATTCTTTTCAATGTGAAACTGATTGCAATTTGTGTTCAACTTTAGTAGAACTTGACTTTATCTTATGGTAATTTGAACAACATTCTTCACAAATTCCTTCGAGTTCATATTGTATGATTGAGATGTCTTAGTTCATATCAATTACTTTGTCTTCCAAATTAAATTCTCTAAACCTTGCTAAAGGTCCAACAATTGACCTCTTTGCCCATACATCCTCACGATTTCATTTGAACAATTTTTCTATAATCATTGCAAAAAGGCATTACAACCCGAGGGTTATTTCTTCCAATCCCTTTGTACCACTAAGAGGGAAGCTTAATGAAACAATCCTCTAAACTGGTATTTCATAGTATAATGAATATTTTTATATGTAGGAAAACTCGAGATACTTGAAACAATCAATTTCAAATAAGCATCTTGAAATAGAGGTATTAGTAAGATTTCGTGGAATATGACATTTAGTTGGCTTATATAACATTTCTATATTTTAATCTTGAATCCTTTCGTCCAACTCAATCTTAAATCTTGATTTCCTAAAAGTAAGACATATCTTGAAAATCTCATACGGTAATCAATTTCTATAAATGTCTATGAAAATTTGAAAATAATCATAATACCTTATCTAAACCATAGTTCAATAACTTTAAATCACCTCATAGCTCACACACTAGAAGTTGTTCTCGAATTTGACTTTAAATCTCACAATTAGTGCCTATATAGAGAGATTTCTACCTTTCACTACTTCCAAAACTTAAATTCCATTAAAGACACTTGTAAAATTTATAAATTGGTTCAAGTATATAGTGCTCGAACGGTGTTAGCTCATAAATTTTCAATTTGGTAAACTCAAATAACTTTTTTCATATTCATACCAACTGTTTTAATTTCATATTTACGTACTTTGTAGTGATCAAAATTTTCATTGACACTACCATTCACTGCATCTATATCAACCTATAAGATATTATCATCTAGCAATCTTCATTGATCATTTTTATTTGATGCAGTTTACTCACTACTATGGCCATAATATTACATTGTTTAACTATGTTTACAAGATTGCTGACTAAAATATCTAACCTTTCTTAGCAAAGTCTTTTTCATGGGTATACTAGTGTTAAGTAGCTTACTGACCTATTTTCATGAGGCTATAACTTCCACGATAAATCTAAACATGCTTTGAATTATCAATGTATCATGTAACATTCACATTTCCTATCATCTACTTCAAACTCTAGGTTCTTATGTCTTACATCGGCATAACTTTTGTGTTTACTCTAGGTCACGAGTCCACATCCCAATCTTTTGCATGACCTCATTGATAGTTTAAACCAACTTTGGCCTTCACCTCGCATCCACCAACTTCATCTCAAATACACATACAAAGCTTTGAATGATGTCATGTCAATGGTTTCTTGAAAACTATTATTAAAGCAGGTAGTTTATAACTTGAATACGACAAAATAATTATGGGATTATCGTTAATTAGTTGAGGATAAAGATAGAAAATAAATCTAAGCGTAAAGAAACTATTGTTCTTTGTGGTCTTTCACTTGCATTAATACCGTTACACATCCGATACACACCTTAACCTTTATCTAAATTATAAAAAATATCTATGTTTAAAAACATCCATTTAAATAACACACTTGAATTTTACAAAAAAAAAAAAAANAAAAAAAAAAAAAAAAAAAAAAAAAAAAAAAAAAAAAAAAAAAAAAAAAAAAAAAAAAAAATTCTTCTAATTTCAAAACTTCATTAATATTTTAACCCTAAAAAAAGTTAAAAATAAAAATAAAAACGGTTTATGTACATTTAATTACCTTCCTCCATTTTTTCTTTGTTTTTGTTTTTGTTTTTTGTTTCTCCTAATTACACATGTTTCTTGTGGAAATTGACATAAAATGTTTTGAAAATTTTCTCAAGACGTCAATTTTTTCTTTTTGCTACACCATTTTGTTACGATGTGTTGGCACATGTACACTAATGACGTATTCCATACTTTTGTAGATATTGATCGAACTCATCTGACATGTATTCTCCGTCATTATCTGTACGTAGGCAACAAATGTTTATTTCTACTTCTCATTCGATCATCATCTTGAATTCTTGAAATTTTGAAAATATGTAAGACTTTTCTATCATAAAGAAAATCCACACATATCTCGAGTAGTCATCAATGAACGTCACCATACATCACATCCCGCTAATTGATGTTCATTTGACTAGACCAAATAACTTCAAGTGAATTAACTTTTTTTCTTTGAATCACTTTGTATGGTAGTTGATGAGTTTTACCATATTAACATCGAGCGCAAATGTTTATTTTGACTTCAGGTTAAGGTAGGACTTTCAGCATGAATTTCTCCATCATCTCCTTCCAGTTGTGGTAGCCATCATGTCTCAATCTTACATGTCATAGATCTTCTGTCTTATTCTTTTTAGTCTTGTCTACATAGGACAACTCTGCAGATAGGGGTAAACGAACTCCACTCTTTTCCCTTCCATCCTTGACTTTCTTGTTACCTTAAGAACTTTATAGACTCACATCTTTTGGCCTAAACAAGACGTAGTTTCTTGATGTTGTCAGTTGTGACACTGATAACAAGTTCTTCTTTATACTTGGTACACGATCTTTTGGCCTAAACAAGACGTTTCTTGATGTTGTTAGTTGTGACACTGACAACAAGTTGTTCTTTATACTTGGTACACGATCTTTTGGCTTAAACAAGACGTACTTTCTTGATGTTATTAGTTGTGACACTGACAACAAGTTCTTATTTATACCTGGTACACGATAAACATTATGTAGTGCACCTTGTCAGATTTATTACCAAGCATGATGTCGTATTGTCGACTTGAGTAATTGGCAACTATGTGTTGTTGGCTGTGTGTACCACACAACTTCCATTTCTCATGTCACCCGTCATTTAGTTTGAACATCTTGAATCAACAATCCAATCATTCTCATAATCGACATGCTCTCCCACCATCACCATGAGTGCTATCTCGTTCTAAGACACATAATACCTCTGCACCCTATTTATCCTCCATCTTCATTTTTGAGGTTGTCGCATTACTTTTTCTTGGACTAACAATCCTTAGATATGTGAGCATTTTTTCGCAATTGTAGCAAATGCTTTTAAACTTCTTCTCTTGAAACCCTTGTCAATCTTTTATGCTCTCCAAGTTGTACGGTTCATTGGTAACTTCTTCATTTGCTCCATTTTGTATCAACGCATCTTATTGTTACTCCGACTTTTACTTGTGTAAAACACTTTTCTTCACTCTTCAACGTGATGTGTCTCTTGCTTAATCATGGCTTCTTGGCTAACTAGTAAAATTTCAAACTCTACAAATGATGGTTGAGGGGGTCATAATTGTATAGCAATAACAAAATTTCTATATTCCAATCACAATTTGTGGATAAAAATTATCTTCATTTGAGCTTCTTCGATGACGGATTTTAGGTTTAGTTCAATAATCTTCCGACATATCGACTTGAACCTGTAAAAGTACTGAGCAATCGTCTTGTCGCGTTCTGAAATTAAGAACAACTCATTCTCTAGACGTTGTAACATCATATCGTTTTTCTTTGCGAAAATAGTTACAAACGTGTCCCATGTGTTTTGTCATCCCGAATGTGCTCCAATATCTCTTATTCGACTGTGGTCTCTAAGGCAAACATTGTTTTGCTTGTCTTGATTCTCCATTTGTGCAAGACACCATTAGAATCCTCCAATGACCTCCCAAAGGTCTTAACCTTATAGATTGGACATCATGCATGATGCCCACATATTGTAGTTGTCGTTGAGTTTCTTGATTCCTCCAACGACTTGAAATCACCCATCGTATTGGCAATAACTTAATAATACCAAACAAACTTTTTCGACACAAAACTTGCAGAGTCATGGACTACACACAACATAAAGAAACTCACTCACTATTAATCTCTAGAAATCGTTTCTGATGTGGAAGATCAGAAAGAGCTACAACCAGAGAGCATACTAAGAATTTAACTAAGAATTTCAAGATATCAAACAACCTACACCAACCTAGCTCTCATATCAAATTATTGAACACATTTGTAGGAAACACTTGTACTCTTTATTAAGACCAATCAAGAAGAGATTACAAGACACTCTATGTACTATGCTTTGCTTTTGAGATTGCTTGAATTTTCATGGATGAAAACCTTAGTAAAAAAGTACTCTACAAAATTCGTGCCCCTTTAGGGACAGGAACAGTATCAGCTAAAGTGTATACTCATATACTTCTGTCTGGCCTCCCTGTAAACACTCAAACACATGTTGACCTACTCCTTAACCATGTCCATGGGGACAACATGGACAACCCCCTTTCCGGTTAGGCACCCTCCACTGTGCGCACAAGCCGAAGGCGTAGTGGCAATTCCTTCGGCTACTGCAGTTTCTCATCCTGCAGAGCGGCGTAGAGATACTGAGCTTTGATGTTTAGTGTTTTTTCCAAAAGGAATTTTTCCAAAAGGAATTTTTGCAAAGGGGAGTTTGCTGTGTAATATGCATTGCATATTACCCCTAAAACCTCCTCCTTAGCTCTATCAAGTTTTTGCCCAGAAAGACCATTACACACAAAACATCTTACCCTTAATCTGAGAAAAGAAAGAGGCTTTCCTTACAAAATAACATATTAATCTGCACTTATAAACATGTGGAAAGCCTCTTTCTTTTCTCAGATTAAGGGTATCTTTACCTAAAATACCTAAATCCTTTACCTAAAATAATTAGGTATCTTTACTCTAAAACACCTAAATGGTTTTTCTAAAATATATAGACATGGGCTCAAACAATTATAAGGCGTGACCCTATTAGGCTAGTGAGGATTTTTTAATGAGGATCTTTTAATAAAGCACACTACTAGAAAGTAGTCTAAGAACCCTTTGAATATCTAGTTCATGAAAAACACAAGCTATGAAGCAATAGTGAGCGAAAGACATCATAGTAACTTCTAACGACTAGGTCGCCATGCTGTTTTTGAAACCTTGTCTTTCTTTGACTCGTATACTTGAGGAAACTTTTGATTCTAGATGAATACAGGTTCTTCATTGCTACTGTAACGACCCTAAATTTCCACATACTCAGAGTCGCTACTGACGTCTCATGCTCATCTATATGCGGAAATATAACTCTTACATGAACATAATTGATAACGTAAACTTAAAAAAAAAACATTTAAAACAACTTCTTCTCTGGAAAACACAGCCATGGTCTTACGTGTTTAAATATGAAATACTGAAATTTAGAGAACAAATACAAATACAAAATAATTTAAAACAATGAAATGCAGAACAACCTATTCTAACTTAAGACTAGAAATTTAAATATGAGTCTACCCTATGCACGTGCCACAGTCTCTGCTTGCGATGTCGCCGTCCTCCGTACAAGTGCGCCTTGCCTTTACCTGAAAAATGATGTGGCACACGGCCTGAGTATTTCAAAGAATACTCAGTAAGTGGCCCCACTATAGGGGCCATGCAAATGCAAACACATGCAATCATGATTTAGGGACCTATCTCTAATCATCTTAGGGGTGGCCTCCAGTCTCGGACAAATTGGATGTGTAGTACTTCCCTACACACGACTCACACGTGCGAGTGTGAATCCCCAGGGCGCTCGCACACCCCCTGGACCCTCTGGTCAAGCTAATCTGTAGCGACGTCCGGAGGTCAGCGGAACCCCATAGTGTCATGCGCCTCATGAACACCCTCATCTGTGTGCATTCGCACCTGTGCGCATTCGCGCTCATCATATGGTGCGCGTCCGCACTCATCATCTCTAGGGGAAGTAGCCCTATGCTTATGAACATACAATATGCATGAGGTCCCTCTAAATCCATCATAATGTCTCTTCTGACACAACCCTCTAGTCTCATCTCTTTGTTACTCTAGGTAACACATACTCGTGGATATTTATATTAATATCATTTTCACGCTCTTAGGGTTGTGTCCTATGTCGATCTAACGACATGATGCAATATGGCACTCATCATCATATAGCATGCTCAATATGGAAAACATCATCATATTAAGGTAAACGTCACGCAATCATCATACTCATCATATTGCCACAAAGTACATCAAACATATCAAGTACGACATTCATCAAAATATATATATATATACTGAGCACATCATCAAGTATCGTAACTCACACATCATCATAACTCATACATCATCATAACTCATACATCATCATAACTCACATACCGCATCGTACGACATAGTTCATACATCATCGTAACTCATACAATTTTTAGCCTATCCTATAGTAAGACCACTTACCTGGTTGGCCTTAGCCGAAGTATTCCCTAATTTAATTAACGTAAGCTCCCGTTCCTCGTGAGCTGCTCCAAAGGTTGCTAGAGTTCGCTTCATATCGAACCGTTCGTCACCTTTCGTTAGCATTTCACATTTTAATTAATAATCCAACTAACAATGTGAAATACAGCTCTAAAACGGTCTCAGTAAAAATCGAATTCCACGTTTTCATTGTTTCTAAATTTTGGTTGGGTAGTAAAACTTAAATTGAAAATATGTCAATATTATTTCATGGTGCTTCAATCATTCAATCCAACTATGGTTTGTTATAATATTATATTCTCTTGGTACAAATAATAATAATTTCTCACATCTTCCATCCTCCTATCTGTTGTACCACTTTTGTTTTTCTCTCTCTCTCTTCTTTTTCTTTCATATGAATGACTATGCAATGAATATTCATTCCTACTTCTTCTTTGATCGTCATCCTGAATTGTTGAAATTTTTAGAATGTGTCAGACTTTTCTTTTATAAAGAAAATCCACACATATCTCGAGTAGTTGTCAATGAATGTCACCATATCTGTACGGAGGCAATGAATATTCATTCCTACTTCTTCTTCGATCGTCATCCTGAATTGTTGAAATTTTTAGAATGTGTCAGACTTTTCTTTTATAAAGAAAATCCACCATATAAATTGTTATAAATTGTTGAAATTTTGAAATTTTTAGTAGTCGTCAATGAATGTCACCATATATACCGCATCCCATTGATTGATGTTTGTTTGACTAGATCAAACAAATTAGAGTGAATAAACTCTAATAGTTATTTGCTCTGAACTTTGACTCTTTGTATGGTAATTGATGAGTTTTACCATATTAACATCCAATGCAAACATTTATTTTGACTTCATGGTAGGCCTTTGAGCATGAATTTCTACATGATCACCTTCAACTTGTAGTAGCCAACCTGTCCCAATCTTGCATGTCTAGGAGTCTTGTCTACATAGGCCGACTATGCTTTAAATAGCGAAGTTGGGTGGAACATAAGTTTTTTATTTAATAAAAAAAAATCATTTTCTTGACTTGGTATTTGGACGATTGTGGGCAAAGTGTTTTCTTTTGAATGGTTGGGTGGAAAAAAAAAAAAAAAAAAGACTTTGTGACATTTCTTTTAAGTCTAGTTTAGAGACTGACTTAGTCTTTAGACGAAAACTTAATTGAACAAAAGAGCACGTTGACTTGTTGACTTTTGAAGCAACTCTATGTTTTCAATACTAATAATCTCTCTCACTACGTTCATTCCCAACCCAAATAGATGGCAGCCTTTAGTTTGATGAGCTTTCTACTCCTCCTTTGCTACCACTTACTTTCTGCTCCCTTTCCAATATCCTTGGAGGCTTCAACACCATCTCCACTGCAACTAGAAGCCGATGCTCTCCAACAAAGTGGGTGGTGGAGCGGCCGAAACATCTCCCAACACTGTCAATGGAAAACCAGCATCATTTGCGATGCTTCAGGAAGCATCATTGACATCTTCGTTGATTGGGCATTACCAGCTGGATCTACTCTGCATAACTTGAACTTCTCTTCCTTACCCAATTTGGTGAGTCTTTACATCTTTAACTCCACTCTAGATAGGAACATGCTTCATGGTACAATCCCTTCTGAAATGGGAAATTTCACTAACTTATTTTGGTTATCTCTCAGTCAAAACATGCTGATGGGTACAATCCCTTCAACTCTGTACCGTCTCCCTGTTCTTTCCGTTTTAGATATTTCTGGGAATCGATTAAGTGGAGTGATTCCTCCTGAGATAGGGAACATCACCAATTTGAGGACGCTGTCTCTTGGGGATAATAATCTCACCGGCCTGTTTCCTTTGGAAATTAAAAGCCTCTATAGATTGGAGCAAATTTACGTACAGAATAATGCACTCATGGGTCTCATCCCTTCCTCTGTTTTTCAACTCACTAACCTGAAGGAGTTGAATCTTGCGTCCAATAGTTTTAGTGGCTCCATTCCTTCAGAAATTACACGCTCCTTGCAGTTTTTGAATGCGAGTTGCAACATGCTCACTGGGTCCATTCCATTCAATTTATTTGATCTAATTTCTTATCATTATTGGCTACAAATTGACCTTAGCCATAACTCCTTCAATGGTCCTATACCTTCTATGTCCATGGGCTCAAGGGAACTCCATGGGGTTACCATGAACCTCAGCTACAATAAGCTCACAGGCTCAATTCCTGTTTTTCTCATTCATTTTCAACACATTGATTTATCCTACAATTCTCTTGACGGCCCACTTTCAAACCAATTCCTTCATCATTTTGGGGTAGATGTTGTTTTGGGTAATGAAAACTTATGTGGAAACCACTCCCAACTTCGCTCTTGTGCTTCACACAATCACACAGTACACAAACTATTCAAAATCCTTCTTCCCTCGCTTATTTTGTTCATCCTTTTCGTTGTTTGCTTCACTCTTTATTGTTCACGAAAATCAAAGAATACCACCCATGTGACAGAGGTAGATAGCCATGGAAATGTGTTCTCCCTATGGAATTATGATGGTAAGATTGCTTACCAAGACATTATAGACGCAACCGAAGACTTCGATATCAAATATTGCATTGGCACGGGTGGGTTTGGGAGCGTCTACCGAGCGACGCTTCCCATTGGAAAAGTTGTAGCTTTAAAGAAGCTTCATAGTTCTGAAGCAGCCAAATGGGAAACCCTTACCAAGAGTTTTCAAAATGAGATTGAGATGCTAAAAGAGATTAGGCACAAGAACATCTTAAAGCTCCTTGGTTATTGCCTCCATAAACGTTGCATGTTTCTCATTTACGAGTACATGGAGAGTGGAAGTCTATTTTGGGTGCTGAGCAATGATACAGAAGCAGAGGAATTGAAGTGGAATAGGAGACTAAATGTCATTAATAGAGTTGCCCAAGCTTTGTCCTACTTACATCATGATTGCACCATGCCTATCCTTCATCGAGACGTTACGACCAATAATATACTTCTGGACTCGAATCTTGACGCTTTTCTGTCGGATTTCGGGGTAGCAAGATTTCTTGATGTTGAATCTTCCAATCACACCGTGGTTCGCGGCACGTATGGCTACATTGCTCCAGGTAATTACAAAAATTGATACCTACTAATTAGTTTTGATTATTTTTATATAACATTCTGTTTTTTTAATTTTTAGAATTGGCATACACAACAGTCGTCACAGAAAAATGTGATGTTTATAGCTTTGGAGTGGTGGCATTAGAAACAATAATAGGAAAACACCCTCGAGAATTGTTAAACAATTTATGGTCGAAAACTACTCCAAATGTAGCTATCAAGGAATTGTTGGACATACGTCTAAGATCTCCTTTAACCCAAAATGGAGTAGCTCAAAGAATAGTTGTTGCACTAACGCTGGCTTTTGCATGCCTCCATCCAAACCCAACAGCTCGACCAACAATGCAGCATGTGAGTAGACAACTTCTTGTTCCAAGACCTGGTCTAGAAATCTCATTCAATGAGGTTTTAGTTGAACAAATTTTAAGACAGGAAATATACCAAGTACATATGACTTCAGAATAATGATTCATGTACTTGGGCTTGGTCGACCTATGAATGGTATTGTGAGTTTATACTCGTATAAAGAAGTGAGTTTGTTTTTGCAAGACCATCTAGTGTCAATAATATCGATTATATTATATAGTTGGATCAGACTCTCAATTTCTTTTAATTGTGTGGGAAGGAAATGTTAGATTGTGAAGTTTGATATTGATATTTACTTGTGAGTCAAGTTTATTTTAGAGTTAAGAAAGCTTAATAGTTAATTAATTTGAGGTATCTTATATGTTATCCCGTATAGTTTCTAACGGGAAATATTGTCTAGTTTTTAAGATGAATTATTTTATCTATAATAAGTCATATGTAAATAAACCCAGTTGTCATGAAGTTTTTCATCGTGGTATCTCCATGTATATTTCTCATTGCATCTTCTCTCTTTTATTCTTCAGGTTCTTTATCTCGATCGACTATATGAGTTGTGTGATCTTAATAAATGATATCTGAGAGGAGAGATTCACTATGATTTGTGAAAATAAGTTTAAAGATCGGGATCAAATCAAGAAGATTCATAGATTTGATATTTGTTTCTAGAAGATAGTAGATTGAAGATTATCCTATCATAAAGATCTTCATGAACCCTTATTCGAAGGGAAGATGTTGGAGCCAAAGAATGAACACTAAAACGGAATGGCACTGAAATGCGAGGAGACGCCACTAGATGTGGACATGATCTAGTCTGATTGGACAAGAGTGCCATGTGCTTGCTTAGATTCTCGTGTGATTCTACCTACAGGTAACGATCTTGAGAGGTAGTGAGAGAGCGGAGGTGGTAGGTTGGACGAAAAGAAAGTTTCGGAGCCAAGGTCCTTCATGGTATCAAATATCAAAGTCATGAAGGAATAGCGTGGTTATCTATCATCACTACTCCAAATCTTATTTTCATTCACGTGGCCGGTAGTGTTGGCGTTTGGAAATCTCTTTTGTCGAAAGTTAACTAGGCGACGTTCTTGAGAAGATTAGAAGAACTACGAATATTGAAGCATAATTTGTGAATCTTGTTGATGCAAGTAATGCTGCTAGAGTTGTGAAGCATCTCTTCGTAAATTTTCTTCCATGGAAGAATCGCCCATAATTAGTCCTTGGAACACTTGGAATTCTGACTTTTCACGAGCTTACTTCAAACAATTTGATTCTGTTTTACACTCCAATGATTCTATAAAGCTCAAGGATTGGTAGACTTTAGGATTGATCCAGTTGATCTTGTCCATAACATAGGGAGGCTCAAGGATCAATAGGCTCTTAATTGACATTATCCAAAAATGCAGTAGAAGCTCAAGGATTCGTAGGCTTTAAGGGTTGATCTCATTGACACTATTCAAAAATGAAGTGGAAGTTCAATGATCGATACGCTCTAGAGTTGATCCAATTAACACTGTCTAGAAATATATTGAAAGCTTAAGGATCAGTAGACTCTAGGGTTGATCCAGTTGACACTATCGAGAAATTCAGTGGGAGCTCAAGGATTGGTAAGCTTTAGGGATGATCCAATTAACACTATCTAGAAACGTAATGGAAACTCAAGAATTGGTAGGCTATAGGGTTGATCCAGTTGATGTTATCCCTAAATTTGGTGTTTAACATCGTCAAAGAGAAGACAACGACAGATCTATTGAAGGTGTTGTCAAATATATACGAAAAACTGTTAGACAAGACAATAAGAGACATAAGTTCAAAGGTTAATTAAAGATTTCGCAAGTGCGTCACATGTACTAGATTGGGTAGGGCAGGTGTGAATCAAAATCAAAATCAAAATAATTTTGGGGTGGAAGCCAAACTTATTAAGTGGGTGGTTTAGGGTTTAGGGTGAATATGAGAGAGGCAAGTGATGTTTATGGAATTGCTCCAAACGGAGTGAGCATGGGAGAGGCAAGCGAGCCCGTAAAAATGCTCAAAGAAGTGAGCACAAGTGTATTTCTCGAGTCATTACCTCATGCTTAAGATGAGTGATTTAACAAGAAATGTGAAGACCAACATTTGCTCGAGAATGTCCAATTCTAACAGCGCAAACCTCGGATTCTTCCATTTCCGCTGCAAATGACAAACAGGCCAATGCCGATAGCCTAATAGCCTACAGCTTCTCGGCCCGTGAAAGGTACCAATCAAAACACATTTCTTGTTTTGAGAATCCATGCAGTTACTTCCAAATGGGCACATTCGACCCAGTTCCCAAACACCAAAATTTTATCTTTTCTAAACCCAAAACTTGTCTCCTTTGCAAGTAACGTATTAACAACAATCATCCTCTGCTGGACTTTGATTTCCAATGTCAATGAATGTGCATTCCTCCACAATTTCCTCATCCAAACAAAGAGTGGCATTGAGGTGGTGGAGGGGAGATTTAGGGGGAAGTGGGTAATAATTTTTTTTTTCCCAAAACCTACGTTTGTACATATTAGGTAAGAATCATGGGCTAACTTGTAATCAAGTGTAGGGGTATGCATATGGGCAGTCCAAGTGTAGGGGTAAACATACGAGCTTCGCCCAATGGGTTCGTGTGTGTGTGTGAACAATGCATAGAGAAGTACTATGCATCCAACACTACTTGAAAAAGAAAGTAGAGCCTCGGGATAGTCACAAAAAGTTAGATCTCATTGTGAATGCAAGAGTTAGATCCTTTTGGCTTAGGTTTTAGGGTTTAGGGAGCTAGGGACAGCAGGGAAGTGAGTTTTATCAAATTGAGCTATGGCGGGTGATGTATAGCTTAATGATGGTGGGATAAAAACTATAACTCAAAAATATGCAAGGAATGCTAGGGGGAGAAAGCTTGTTAGGCATATAATCACGCAAGCAAGGATAAATGCGACAACGAAAGGGATGAAAATTGTCATAATGCGGAGAGTAGCCATAGACGAGTTCAAAGTGTGACTTACCTCTATGAAGTAGAGTAGGCAACTGGTTGATAATATAAGTTGTAGTGCTGAAGGCGTCAATCCAGAAACGAAGAGAAAGATGAGAGTGAAAGAGAAAGGTCAAGCCAGTCTCAGGCACATGATGATGTTTTCTCTCAACACGACCATTTTGAGCAAGTATATATGGACAAGAGAGTTGATGGTGGATGCCAGAATTACGTAAATGAGTTTTGATACAAGTGCTAGTAAATTCGGCACCTCCATCACTTTAAAAAACCTTGATACGAGCATAATATTTATTTTTCACAAATTTTTGAAATTGAATAAAAATATATAAAAAATCATATTTAAATTTTAAAAGATAAAACCAAGTGAATCGAGAATAATCATCAATAAAAATAACATAGTAAAAAGAACTTCAATTGGATTTGACAGGAAAAGTACCCCAAAGATCACAATGAATAAGATCTAACACAACCTACGTTCATTGCGCTAATAAGGCAATCGATGACTTTTCGCAAGCTACTATATAGTGATGGAGAAGGCAATAAAGACGTAAGTGAAAGATGACATTTTTTATTTAAAAAAGAAATAACAGAATAATTCATATGACCCAGGCGAACATGCCATAAATCATATGAAGCACGTAAAGATTCGATTCTAAGTCTATAAAGGTAAAGTTGCCGCGCTCCAGCACATATAGCTCTCCATCCCTTTTACTGGCTGCCACGACCCTTCCTCTTTGACGATTCTAGATAGTAAGAAGATTATTAGTAAATGTAACGGAAAGAGGAAAATCAGACGTTAGTTTATCAATTGAAATAAGATTTTTAGTAAGTTAGGGACAACCAAGACATGTAATAAAGAAATATTTTGAACAGAAGAAAGAGTACCAGAATGGGGAATGGGTACGGATATACCGTTTCCTACGATCACAGAGTCCTTACTCGTGTAATATTTAGACTGATCCAAAATAGATGGGTCAGCGGTCATATGGGCCGAAGCCCCAGTGTCCAAAAACCAATCAACAACATCGGGTCCAGCAACAGAACAAGACGTGTTGAAGGCTTCAACAAGGTGAGCATGAGCAGAATCAGGGCGAACATAATGTTGGTTGCAACGGTCAGCATAATGGCCCTTCATGCGGCATATTTGGCAGCAAGTTGGTCGACGACCCTGACCTGAGTGTGTTCTTCCTTGGTTGGAAGAGTTATTTTTGTGTGAATGAGAACGACCTCGCTAGTTGCTAGAGGAAATAGGGTAACTTCCATGGGTGCGACCATGAATAGTGGTTGTGAATGTTGTAGGAGTGGAGTCAGAAGACTCAAGAGAGTACTGGAACAACTCAAAACTTTCAGCTTTAGAGACTAAATCTACAAAACAGGGGAGAGGGGTGAGAGCGCAATAGAAAAAGTTGAAAATTCGGTGCCGAGTCTACGAACGAACAAGTGCACTTTATCAACATCCCCGACCGGTTTGCCAATGGCATGAAGTTGGTCACAAATTGTTTTGAAGGCACGGGCATACTCAACAACAGGTTTTGGTGCCATGTTTCATCAGCTGCAAGTCATCCTTGAGTCTCAGTTCACGAGCTTTCGAATGATGGCTGAATGTAGTTTCCAACACAAGCCAAACGTCACGTGCAGTGGAGAGACCAACGACGACAGCAATGGCTTCCTTGGTGAGAGAGGAGAGTAGGAGGCAAAGAAGCCGTTGATCAGCTGCTTTTCACGCCAAATATTTGGCGTTGAGTGTTGAAGAGGTTTCTGGTTCAAAGCGAGGTGATGGAACCATAGTTCCATCAACATAACCCAACATGTCTTGACTCTCAAGGAGAGGGAGAAGTTGGCTTTTCCAAAGAAGATAATTGGAGGAAGAAAGTTTGATGGTGATCATATGCATTAGAGTGTTGAAAGGAAGAAGATCATATGCTTAGAGTGTCGAATGGGCTCTAATACTATGAGAATATTTGCTAAAACTACCCCATCTAAATGGTGGTGAAAGTTCTCTATTTATAATCATTTATCGAATAGAGAATTATGGTAATTAGGAATGACATGGAAAGAACCATAAATGAATACAAGATATTTGTCTATAATAAAATGTCAAATATGATACATGTGGTAAGTTGTAATGAAAAACATATATTTGCTTATAATAAACGGTCAAATATGAAACATATGTTTAAACCATAATTCAAGACTAAATATCTTTAATACGGGGGAGATTTAGGGGGAAGTGGGTAATAATTTTTTTCCCAAAACCCACGGTTGTTACATATTAGGTAAGAATCATGCGCTAATCTATAATCAAGTGTAGGGGTATGTATACGAGCTCCGCCCAATGGGTTCATGCGTGTGTGCGTGAACCATGCAAAGAGAAATATTATGCATCCAACACTACATGGAAAAGAAAGTAAGTCCCGGAATAGTCATGAAAAGTTAGATCTCACTATGAAACATGATTCCACGTGATTGCATTTTCAGACTCCAAAAGTGTAGCTACTTACATAGTATTTTTTAGTACTAAAACCATGTTTATTATCTATTCAGATAAAGGTAAGACTCCCATGTACCAACGGCAACGTCAACTAAAGAGGTCATGAAAACAAAGTCACGATAGTTAGATTTCTTCATTTAAATCATAGTTTTTAAGTTAGGCCAAGTCATAACATCCCCTTTAAAACTTTGATAAATAATGTTCGTTCTTTTTGTTTTCAACTTTGAAATGAATTTATTAATATTGAAGTCCATGGTTAGGTTTAGAGTGATTTTTTTAGTAATTTTTTGCACACTAATCATGCCATACATATAGTAGCAATCTTCTTATTCTTCTTCTTCTTTTTATTTTTTATTTTTTATNACATGCTTTCATCCTAGATAGGTCTTTACCATTCCATATTGGGTCAGTATGAGGGTGTACGACCGATCTAAATTAGGTTTTTTTTTTCTTCTTCTTTTTATTTTTTATTTTTTATTTTTTTTATATATTATTATTATTATTATTATAAAGGAGGAATGTTACACATTCAAAATTCATTTCAAGTATATAATATTATTGATGTATCAATAATATATCATTACTCGTCAAAATGCATTTCAAGCATATCCCTTTATATATATAAACTACTAATAAAGTATATCAAATAAAATAATATTGAGGGCATCATCAGACAAACGTAGAGTACTCAATTTGTAGGTAATTCAATAGTTTTCTTCAAGAGTTGAACAGTATCTTATACTGTGAACCGACAAGTATAATGTCGACATCTGTTCTAAAGTATGGAATTATATAAAATTACATTCTAAGACTGATTACGTTCTAAAACTGATTATGTTCTGTCCAAACTTGTGTTTTGTCTCGCATTACTTCATTCAGAAGTGTGATGTCAATCCATCTTCTATTAATGTCAAAGCCATGGAAATTAAAAGGTTAAAGTAGAGACAAGCAAGAGAGCCCGAATCAGACGGTGAGAGATGCACCATTATCTGCGGCCGTAAGATTCAGAATCATCGTGGCTGCCTTCAAAGCCCTAGTACAATGATGAACAAAGTTAGTATCACTTTCAGGTCTCCATCTGCTATAACATCCCCTTTATGTTCAAGCCTAAGAAAGTTTAAAGGAACAATATGCTTTTCTTTTTGCTTGCAGAGTGAACCAAATTGGTGGAGGAAATAAAGCATCATACTATACCATGTATCAGGAGATTGGTACAAAGAAGCTGAATCGCCAAAGCATGAGGCAAGCATGTCAGTGTTTATAACTCCTGGACTAAGGGCCACTACTGCCATTCCCTCGGGCACTTCTTTTGCTACTGATCTACTTAAACCCTCAATCGCCCATTTTGAAGCACAATAAGGTGCAACCTACAAGATGTTCTCGAAATATTAGTTTATTGGCTTCTTCCTAACTCCGCTTGACAGTGAATGGTATCAACAATGATCTTATGGACGCTTTTTGCAATCCATTAAAATACATGTTAATAGGAGTTCATGTGAGCTGATGAACATGATCAACCATTTTTAGTTCCCACCTAAATTCATAATCCAGTAAAAAATAAATAAATCAAAACCTACTAAAATTTAACCATAGCTTCTACATGTTCTGTTTCATCTTATCCTTTCATAATGTTCTTGTCCTTTTACTGGTTTTTCAATCTTATGGGTATGCTACACTTTTGTCCCATTCCTAAAATTTCTTGCAACTCCTTTAATTACGACCCGGTTTTTCCTATATTTTATAAATTTCATACATCAATCAGGCCAAGTATAAATAGGAATTGCCAGAAAATTTTATTTGTATATCACAATTTATGCCTGATACGCAGGATAACCCAATATATGTTCGAGTAAAAACTTGTGATGACAATTGAAATACTGAGGGAACGAAAAGTACGCCCTTAATGGAAAATAGATAAATTTTAGATCATAGATTTCTGCGTACCAGGGCAGCACCAGATCTCCCCCAACCAGATGACATATTCACAATAATCCCTTTCTTGCTTGGAATCATAAGTGGGATGAAGTGACGTAATATGTTCACAGTCCCCTTGACATTTGTCTCATAGACAGCATCAAACTCGTCTGGATGAACCTCCCAGATCTTCGCGTTCTTATTAATAGTACCTGCATTATTTACTGGCGATAACCAAACAAACTATGGTTCAGTCTTACATATAAATCAATCTCCCTATAATGGAACACAGAAGAGTTTATATACTGCAAGTAATTGCTAGGCACCAACAATTTCCACTAAGCTATTATAATTGAATGTAAATCGGAGAAACAATCTTAAATAGAAAAAAAGAAGCATACCATGGCTTCATTGTAAATGCTACACTGGTTAAAAGAGGCAAATTCCATAACTAGGTGTAATAGAATCAAACTAATAAATAACAACGTCAAAGACTAGGTATTCATACAAGAATTTTCCATAAAGATAAGAAAAATGGGGGGGGGAAAAAAAATGTGAATTTTGAAATTTTAGAATTAAAAATTTAAAAAATCAGAATCTTTATATAAACAGCTAATGAAATTGACCGGTGAGAAGAAAACGAGGAAGGGAACTAAAAATCAAAGTGTGATTTATTTGACAGGGAGAGTGGAGNGGGGGGGGGATATATAATTACAAAGGTACAAATAAGTCGTTTTCGTTTTAGTACAGCAAATGGGGATAGGGGGAGGTGTAAGTAAGTGATTTATTCTGCTTGAATGGAAATTATTTAGAATTAGGTAGCTTTTACCTTTTACTCTTGATGGACTCTAGATGGTCAAAATTAAACTTCTCATATTTATTGCCTTCTATATTTTGCATCTTGGAAGGAGAAATCTGATTCGCTTCTCCTGCTAATAATATCTTTAGTACATACTGACATGCCCCATGTTTTCCAAAAAAGAACATGAGCATGATTAACTCCCACAACTTCCTATTTTCCTTTCTTATTAAACAGAAATGCCATGATGACTTGAGTAGGGTATAAGTTCACAAAATATTGACTCTTTTCCTAAGAGAATGACCATTGACTGGTTGCTTCCCAGAATTTTCAATGAGCAAGTAAAAAGATATTTGTTTCTATAACGTCCATCCCAAGATTCAGATTAAGATTTGGAATTCAAATTCAACACTTGGTAGCCTTGGCGTTCTTTTGCATCCCTTGTGACATGATCACCTTACCTACTTGTCTTGAACTATTTCAAATAGTAAAGACTATCCCACAAACCAACTTTGGAGTTCTTATGACTAAGCTACCGAAAAGAAAAGTACATCTTATTTGTATAAGTAATAACTTTTAATTCTTTTAAGCATTTCTCAACAATTAAATACTCAAGACCTCTCTCATACACCTGCCAGCTTATGACTTAGTTCGTTCTTGAACACATCTTATTGGGAGAGGTCTAACTCTGTTACCATCTATAACGACCCATGCCTAGCTAGGATTTGGAATTCGAAGTCGGCACTTGATGGTCCTATCATTTCCATACTTCCCCTGCGACATGATCATGTTGCCTGTCTGTTTTGAAGTGTTTCTAAGTGTGAAGCCTATCCTAGGCTAATTGATCCTCAAAGGACCCAACAAAGTCCACGAGCCTTTTTTTTTTTCCGTAGAGAGGAAGACCTGGCAACAGGCTAAATTTGTGGTTCCAATGGGCCATTGCACTACACATTGCGAGGAGACACGTGTGGAGCCTCAAAAGGCCATTGGACGGAAGGTATTACTGATCTAAATTATGGGCATGGAGTTTTACTGCTCTACAAGGTGCAAAAAAATAAGCAAGAAGAGAAGTGGATTTCTCATTTACATGTCATAAATCACACACCAACCTGGGTTACAATAGAAGCCAGGAGTTTATATTCTCAGTCATACTGGATGTCAAGCTTTTCAAGTCAAGGGAAATACACAGGTCATAAGGATTTAAACTTCACACTAAAATGATTCCATCTCAATTGCAACTCCACGGAGACATATGCTGGCTAGGGCAACATCGTTCCTATTTTTGAGTAACATTATGTCATCAAATAGAAGAACCATGGATGGTTCAGTATCATAAACGGATATCACTCGACCAGATCAAGAACAAGATCCAAACACAAGACTCTCTGAATCACTTCAAGAATGCCATAACCATTTCCAAAAACCTTGTAATTGATTCGAGTTTCACAACCATAACCATTTCTAAAACTGAAAGACGGCAGTTCAATGACGAACAATTGGAGATAAAAGAAAAAGAAAAGAAAATACCAATGATATCAGGAACGCCCTTCCTTTCAACAACAACACGTGCAAGCTCTTCAACGCTGGTATCAGACCTCTGCAAGCGACATTGGGCGATCACATTCCTCGAAAACAAACTTGGGGACAGAAACAGAGATTGGAATGTAGAAATGAGGCGGAAATGCTAACCACATCGGCAGGGAGGATAAAATGCTTATCAGGGGAAGACGTGTCGTATGAAAGGAGTTGGGAATTGAGGGAACTGAGTTTATCTTGAGAACGAGAGCAGCCAATTACAGAGTGGCCACGCTTTGCGAGCTCGAGGGCAAGAGCTCGGCCAAGTCCTTTGCTGACTCCGGTGATCAGAACAGTCCTTTGGGAGAGACCGCCGCTGGCTTGCCCTAATCCGTTCATCACTCCCTGCATCCACAAACCCGTTTATCGAGAGCCACCACCGCTCTGTTCGTTGAAGGGATGGAGACAACAGTACCGCCAGTGATAGAAGAAACCAAAATAAACACTTTTAATTTTGGGAAATGGCTACAAATAGTTTGTTTTATATAACAAATAGAACTCTTTTCATAAACTTTTGTTTAGTGTACCTTTTCGTTGGCAATCTTGGTTGGGAACCAAACTATAAAAGAACAAAAATAAAAATATATTATTTCTCCACATATATTCTACAAAAATCTCGACTGGGATTCAAGTTTGTTCGAATGTTGGAGGTATTAGATCAACAAATTTGTAGAAGAAATTGAGAAGGGATATTGGGCATAGCCAAAAAATTGAGTTCGATGACATAATCGGTATTTGGAGAAAAGATTTGAAATTTTCAAAAAATGCGAGTAAGACGACGACGATAGGCGTGTGGGGTGCACTTGGCTGAGGGTAGATAGGCTCGTGAGAGCATGTGAGAGTAGACAGACACATGAGAGCGTGTGAGGGTAGACAAACACGTGAGAGCGTGTGGTGGTGCGTGCAGCTTGCTTCAGTCCATCCCACTCAACTCCTATTTTTTTTTTCCTGTTATATTAATATTGATCCATATTAGCTCTTAAATTTTTTTAAAATAGGTTCAATTCCAATAAATTCGGAAGAGATAGCAAATATAGGGTCATATTACTCAAGAAAAGAAGTTAAGGGACAAAAGTAACGTGTAGAATTGTCTAAACAAGTTTAAACTTGTTATATGTGCCAAGCATGTAAATCATGTGATTCGGGACTTACTTACATTGATTGAATGTTAGTAGTATGACCAAACTATCGATGGGTATGTTCACATGATTGGAATACGAGCATGTTAGAAATTTTTATGTATGTTGTGTCTCTAGTTTATGATTATGAACCTATCATGTGATTTAACGTGCATGAAAATACTCTAGTTATGGTAGTATGATGTAGGAACCATTAGGAGTTCAATAAACGAACTCTAGCAATGATTAGCTTTTACGCACATTTTTAGTTGGATGGATGATAGGTTGGGAGGGAATATTACCCATTAGTCTACTAAACCCTATAGAACCCCTTGATCGATGTGTTGGGTGCTAAGTTAGGGACATGAGTATTCTTGAGCGTTAATTTGTGAGCTATTTCAGGGTACCAGAGCGTTTAATAGACAAATCATATTTAACCAAGAGTCTTACATACTTGTCACGACCCAAAAATTATATCTCAAGTCGTGACTTACAATGACTAGACGTGTAGTATGTATGCAAGAAATTCAAAGGAAAATATTATTTAAGAAAAATCAATCATTTATTTCATAATAAGAGCGTTTCAATACAAAGAGAACATAGGTGACTAATTTTAGACAAAGAAAGAAAACATGAAGGACAAAGTGTACTAATAGGTAAGACCGGATTGACGCCCCGGGACACGCTTCCTCTGTGACAATCCATATCTTTCAACGCGCCCTCTCTAGACCCAACGCCTCACGTACCTGAAAAAGGAAGAGATAGCAAGAATGAGTATAAAAATTATACCCAGTAAGCCACCTACTTGTAGGCTCTTATCACATTCTAATCTTAACAAACTCCCACGGACTTTACTTTAGCTCTAGGACATCTAGTTTTCGTTTTAGCTCCTTGCGGCTTCTTTGGTTCTTTGTCATTTCATTTAAAGACTCTAAGAGTTCCCTTATGCCGACTTGTGTAATGACTGGTGCCCTACAAGTAGTTACCTCAGCATGGCTTTGAGACTATCTAGTATCGTACCTAGGAAGTGAGCTACAACCCCCTAGATCCATGACAGTCCCCCTAGTCGGGGAGAGCTACCCCCCTTAACCCATCCAACTAAATGGTCTATACAACATGGGCACACTTTTTCCATGCTAAAATAGCTAAGAGCAGTAGTATTCTGATCAGGAACCCCTTGGTCCCCCGTGAAGCTATGACACCAATCATACACATGCAATCTAAGGGTACTCTAGAGATGATTCGTATGCCATGGTGGTCTGTTATTAGGGAAAAAGTTAGGTCTATACCTTAGTGCCTTGTCACTCTAACCACAAATCCCTAAACTTTACCTGTGGGTCATGGAAATTAACAGAGTGTGCACATATGAAATTCATGCAAAATAAACATACATGCTCATCGGGGCGATAACATCCATCAACTCTTAAAGCGCAGAGTTCACAAGTTCTCATCCTTCTTTCAGCATGAATTAAACATATACATATAATACGTAAGCTTAAAACATAATTGCAACACTCAAATAATTCAAAAAATACTTCACATAATACATCCATACTCTTAAGAAACAAATTACCTACATTCAAACATGGAAAACTACCACATAAGGTAATTAAACTAGCATGCATGCACAACCAAGTGACTCCTACAAGTATTTCTTCCTAAAGTTCCGTGTGGTGACTTACTTGGATGACGCGTGCCCTTACGTTAGCGTTTCCACACAATTAGCGTGTCTAAAAATACTGATTTTTCTCAATTAGATTCTATTTCATATAAAATAGAGTTAGGATTGGATTCGGGAGTAAAAAATGGAAAACAGGAGTCGAACGGGACGAAAACAAGCTTCCATGCGCTAGCCACGCGCCGAGACAAGCTCACTCACAGGTTCCACGCGCGAGTGCCATGTGCACACACTTTTGTTGTAACCGCGGGTCATCAGTTTGGTTCGGGTGGACCGCAGGTCGTTGCGGATCGTCTCGTCGCACAGGTACCGGGTTGGATGAGGACACAGGTATCGAGTTGGCGGAGGACATGGGTTGGTTGATGCTGCTGCGAACACATGTTGCTGGAAAGCTAGAACTACGTTGCTCCAAGCGATGGTTATCGGCCCACGCAGACCTCGTGCCGGTTGACACGTGGCGCATTGTCGCCTTCTCTCTCCTCTTAGCAGAAAAACGAGGTTTTTGATTAGTTTTTCGACATTCTTCTCATTTTTCTATCTCTCGATTTTTAATCCAAACCGAAATGACTTCTTCAACAAAGTTTTAAATCATACTACAACCTACATGCCAGTATTTTTTCTTGATTTTTACTTAATCATACGAAGAATTATGAGCGTCGAAAGGAGATTCGTTAATATCCTTACCGTTCTTGGAAAGATTCTCAGATCTCAACGTTTCATCTGATTTTCCTCACGAAATCAGCGACAGATCTTCCCTAGATAAAGGTAGCAAACTTTAGCACTCTATTCCTAAACGAAGATCTCATAGCTGAAAAGGAATGTTCGAGATCTTACCTTGCGGATTTCCCTCGGATCTTGACGGAAAATGGAACCTTTCAACAACACGAGTCCTCCTTTTCTTCAAGAAGAAACACCAGCGTGTATGTCTTGGTTGAGAATGAACTTCGATGATGGTTCTCCGACGAGAAGCCCGACGGTATGCTTTCCCTCTCAAGTTTCTTTTCTCAACTTTCTTCCTCACACTTTTCTCTTTTGCACGTGTTCTATGGAAAATCCTCAAGACCCCTATAATGGGCTGAGGGGCAAAATGCCTATTTTGCCCCTCGGACTTTGACAAAACTTTTTTTTTTTAAGCGTTACAAACTCTCCCCTCCTTAGAAACTTTCGTCCCCGAAAGTTGGTATCTCTTGGAAGAGTTCGGGATAGGCTCTCCTTACATCATCTTCCTATTCCCAGGTTGCCTCCTCGTTTTGATGTTTACCACATGCGACTTTCATTAAGGGAATAACTTGGTTATGTAGTTGCCTAGTGTCTCGAGCCAAAATTCTATTGGGTCTTTACTCGTAGGACATATCTTCCCGAAGGGGAAGAGTTTCGTGTTCAATCACAAAAACAGAGTCTGGAGTGTACATTCGCAGCATAGACACGTGGAACACGTTGTGAACGGCAGCAAGGTTTGGTAGTAGAGCAATACTATAAGCCACGACCCCAACTCTCTCTCAAATCTTGAAAAGGCCTATAAACCTTGACTTTTCTTCTTTCCAAACCTCATCGCTGTTATATAAATCTCTAGGTTGAAAATCACATCTAATTTTTAGTTACTATTTTTTTAGGTAACTATTTTTATGTTAAACCCCCATAATTAAAGTTAGTGAGAAGTCTGTCGAATGGAACGACTTTAATTAAGTTGCCCACTTCTTTCCATTTTTAGGATATAATTTGTTATTTAAAATATTACAATTGAATGAGAAATAAAATCATCAGGTCTTCCGTGCAAATATTATCTCTCTTTGTTTTTCGGTTATTTTCTTCTCCCAAGATTTTTCCTTTGGCTTTGTCCTCGTCAACGATTTCCTCCTCAGTCAAAACAACAATCACCCCCTCATAGGGGCTACCTTTAGGCTCTTCTGTCGGCTCTGTGCGGTGAGAATTCTTTGCTTAATTTTCTATACCGCTGCGTTGGTGACCTGAACGAACTCTAGTCATAGTAGTTGCTGCGTGCCTACTTCTTCCCAAAATACCGGTGTTCGACACCTACGCCTATACAGTGCCTCAAAAGGGGCCATCTGGATGGTCGCTTGATAACTGTTATTGTAAGCAAATTCTATTAGAGGTAGATATTCGTCCCAGCGCCCAGCAAAATCCATGACACAGGCTCGCAACATATCTTCTAAGATTTGATTCAGTCTTTTGGTCTGTCTGTCTAAGGATAAAATATTGTACTAAACCTTAGCTGAGTTCTCAATGCTTTTTTTAGGCTTTTCCAAAACTGAGAGGTGAATCTAGTGTCCCGATTTGATACTATGGACACCAGTACACCACCAGTACACCATGTAGGCGTACTATCTCTCTGATATACAGCTGAGCGCACCGATCCACACAATATGTGGATTTGCCTCGGATGAAGTGAGCCATCTTGGTAAGTCTGCCAACAACTACCCAGATTACGTTGAAACTCTACTTGGTCTTGGGCAAACCAGAGATAAAATCCATACAAACTGCTTCCCATTTCCCCTGAAGGACCTTCAAGGGCTATAGCAATCTTGCTGGGCGCTGTCTTGGGGCCTTCACCTGCTGGCAAGTCAAGCATCAAATTACGAAATTTTCTATGTCCTTCTTCATCCCTTAAGATCTTGATACATTTTTGTACTTCAAGGGTGGAGCGTGTAAGAAGTATCATGGGCTTCCGTCATAATATCCTTTAGGATTTTCTCGTCACGGGGAACACACAGGCAATTTTTCCACAGCAGGCCCCTGTTTGAGGAGATAGAGTACCCTGCTGGTCTTTTTGTCTCTATCTAACTCCACACTTTTCTAAGGTGTTCATTAGACTTCTAGATGTCAATAACTTATTTTCGCAGTGTGGGTTGCATGGTCATCTGTGTTATCTGGGCAGTATCACCTCTAATTACAACATCGATTCCATCCCTCTTCATCTCATCCTGTACTCTTTCCTTCTTGGTGATCATTGCAGAAGTATGAACAGCCTTTCTACTCAATGCGTCTGCTACAACATTGGTCTCGTCTGGATGATACAGGATCTCGATGTTGCAATCCTTTACTAGTTCCAGTCATCTCCTCTGTCTCATATTAAGCTTTTTCTGCATAAATAGGTACTTGAGGCTCTTTTGATCAGTGAATACTTGGATTTTCTCTCCATACAGATCATGTTGCCATGTTTTTAGTGCAAACACCACTGCTGCTAACTCGAGGTCATGAGTGAGATAATTTCATTCATATTCCTTCAATTGTCTAGAAGCGTAAGCTATCACCTTACCCTTCTGCATGAGCACGCACCCTAGACCTTTTCCTGATGCATCGCTGTACACCACTAGATTCCCTGATCCATCTGGAACTGGGAGGACTGGTGTTGTCACCAACCTCTCCTTGAGTTCCTGAAAACTCTGTTCACAAGTTGATGTCCACACAAAGGCTTGCCCTTCTTGGTTAACTTTGTTAGCGCCGAAGATATTTTGGAGAAATCTTGGACAAACCTTCTATAATATCCAGTTAGTCCCAGAAAACAATGTACTTCAGTGACTGTAGTCGACCTTGGTCACTTCATCACTTCCTCTATCTTAGCTGGGTCTATTGTGATTCCTCTACTTGACACCACATGACCCAAAAACGCTACCTCAGATAGCCAAAATTCACACTTGGAAAACTTGGCGTACAATCGCTGGGTTCTCAATATGACCAGAACTTTCCTCAAATGCTCTTCATGCTCTGCCTCTGACTTAGAGTACACCAAAATGTCGTCAATAAACACTATAACAAAAGTGTTTAAGAATTCCTTATAGAACCTGTTCATTAGTTCCATGAAGATAGTTGGTGCATTGTTAAGGCCAAAGGACATGACGAGAAACTCGTAAGGTCCATAACGACTTCTGAAGGCCATTTTAAGTATATCTTCTTCTCTTATTCTCAATTGATGATACCCTGACCTCAAGTCAATTTTGGAGAAAACCTTTGTAACGACCCAAAATTTTCTACTTAATTTAAGGTCGCTACTGTATACGTACCATAAACATTGAATGCAGAAGACTTCATTTAAATTCCATAAAACATAACCTTTAACTTAAAACAAGGTCATGGACTTACGTGTTTTGAAAACATCTTTAAAACGACACAACAAAAGACCCGAAATAAAATAAATAAGCGTTTAATTTTAAAACATCCTATTCTATCCTAAGTCTAAGAAAATAAATACCACTATCCTATGCATGTGCCATGATCTCGAGTTGCAATGCCGTCGTCAGCCATACAGGAATGCCTTGTCTTAACCTGAAAAATGTGGTAGCACATGGCTTAAGTATTTAAAGAAATACTCAGTAAGTGACCTCACTATTGGGGTTAAATGCAACAATCACATGCAATGAAATGATGGGACCTATCTTTCGTTTCATTTCGTTTTCCCTACGGTGCTGTCCTAACGGGTAATCGTGGACGTGTACCATATACTCTACACACAGCCCATACGTGTGAGTATGGGCTCACCAGCTAGTTCGCACACCGCTGGGCCACTGTCCTTATCCGGTGGGCATACTTTGGGAGCCCCTTATGTCGGGACCTGTTAAAACTAGAACCGTGACGGCAGCGCTATGCAATGCATAACGATCGTTGTCCTGCCATTGGATGTACGCGTTCGTACCCTCGTGATGGGATGGGGGTATCCCCCCAGATGCATGAACACACATAATGCATGAGGTCCCCCTATTTCTACATTATCTTTATTGACCATAACCCCCCTGTCATGTTCCAGGCTTCATGTCATTCTTATTTTCATTTCACATTTCATACACATTTCTATCGGGGTTATGGTTCCAGACAGTTTACCGTGTTTCATGTCATACAATTCATGTCGTTCACATTCACATATCCCATACAAACATGCTATAATCATTCAAGGACCTCATATCGTTACATGCATTACACATCACATCAGACTAAAAGCATACATAGCATACATTCACATTCACATAACTACGTACTTTAGCACAATAATCTAGTACACAATGTATCATATCATAAACAAGTCATAACGTAAACACTTTATAGTCATATCGTTCTCTAACTTACCATAGCCTTAACGTTCTTATAACTATCACAAACATATCATTACGTAACGTACCTTAGTCATATCATCACAAGAACGTACCCTAACACTATCGTTCTATCAATCTATCACAAACCTATCCCTTCCTACCCATAACCTAACCGTATTCTTTCATCAATCTCTCCTATCCATAGCACTCCGGTATGTAACCAAACCTTAACGTTTCATGAACGTATCTTACTCCTATCATTACATTTCGTTTTGTGCATCCTTCTCGTATCCTATCTCAAACATATCCTCGAGCACATCGTACCATAATTATTATCATACAAACCACATATTATAACATAACATAACATATAGGAAGCATATCGATCCACAGACAATTCACACATATCAATATATATGACACGTGCAGAACCGCAGGGCACGTGTCAACATCAAATATAACCATGCCGATAGTAAGGTCACTTACCTGGCTAGCTTAAGTCGTTGTCACGAATATATCTTTAATGAAAGTTCAATTTCGTCCTTTGAAATCCGGGTCAACCTATATGAGCCAATGACATTAGTTTTAGATTTGAACTCTACAACATTATTTCTCTAATTTACATTGGCCATCATAAAATTCTCATATTTAGTGTTAGACAAAATTTAATGGAGTTCATCGCCCTCTGATATTTTATGTTTTATTGCTAAATTCTGTTCAACAAATCTTTCCTCAATCCCCTACTGTAATTATTTTCATTCTGAAAATAGATTTTCAATTGTGTAAACAGATATTATTGCCCAATTTTAAGTCGATTGTTTGGCTATTATCTTCAAGTTTATAAATCTGTCGACTAAAATTTTATTGAATCTAATCTTATTTCCTGCANGTTCCAGACAGTTTACCGTGTTTCATGTCATACAATTCATGTCGTTCACATTCACATNAGTTTATAAATCTGTCGACTAAAATTTTATTGAATCTAATCTTATTTCCTGCAACTTAAAATGCTAACAAAAATCTAATCAATTGGATATGGGATCTGATTATTGCTAGGATCGGGTAAAATATATAAGAAGATTTGATCATAAATTAATTTCTTATAACCATAACTATAAAGCAATAGGAAGTCTAAGATAGAATTTTACCGTAATAACCGACCAAAATCTCTAAATCTGACGTATGCGTAGGATGAAAGCCATTTTACTTCTCAAATCTGACCATTGTTGTTTTTCTGTTCTTTCTCCAGTAACTGTTCCTCTGGCGTAAGGATGGGTTGGGGAGAGATAATCATGGAAAGAGACGAGAGGTCAGTGGAGAGAAGTGGGGAAAGGTTGTTTTGTTTTTTTTTTTTTTTTCTAAATTAATTAATTTATTATTATTATTATTTAACTATTTTTATAATTATTTTTATTTGTTTATTTGTTTATTTATTTATTTATTTTTGGGCTATTACACTGTTGCTCCGTGTAATTGATCAAACAAGTCATCGATTCTCAAGAGGGGGTACTTATTCTTTATGGTGACCTTGTTCAGCTCTCTATAGTCTATACACAAACGCAGGGATCCATCCTTCTTCTTGACAAACAGAACAGGAGCTCCTTAGGGCGATACATTGTGTCATATGAAACCCTTATCCAATAGCTCCTGTAACTATTCCTTCAATTCCCTGAGATTTGCAGGTGTTATTCTGTAGGGTGCCTTGGAAATCGGCGCGGTTCCTAGTTCTAGGTCGATCCCGAAGTCAACTTCCCTACCTGGGGACAAACTTGGAAAATCCTCTAGGAAAACATCAATGAACTCCCTGACAATGTGTACTGACAAGACTATTTGTACATTATTGCTGTCTAGGGTCACACTAGCTAAAAATGCGCTTGCACCCCTGCGAATCATCTTCCTAGCCTTTAGTGCTGTTATGACGCTTGGGATTCTTTTGGAAGTGGCTCCCTTATATGTGAAACTATCACCTGACGAGAGTCTGAGAGTAACTATTCGAGTTTCACAATCTATTAGAGCGCAATTCTTGCCTAGTCAACCCATACCCAAAATGACATCAAAGTCTTGCATACTTAACACTATTAAAGCAGATTCTATGACACATCCCGACAGTGTCACACTACCTCCCTTAACTTTATGGGTAGCCATCAAAAGTTCATAAGCAGGGGTGGACACTGATAGGATGATCTCTAAGGGTTCTTTTTCTAGGTGCTCTAACTCAACAATTTCTCAAACACAAACGAGTGTGTAGAACCCGAATCAAATAATACATAAGCCAAATGACCAAAGACGGGTAGTGTACCTATAACAATTGCGTTAGGCATGTCGGCTTGTCTGCCTGTTGTTGCATGGGCTACAGCTCACCCTTGCTGCTTGGGCACCCCGACCCCTTTGATTTTGTATTACAAGTCGATTAGTGTTCTAATCTCTTGTTTGAGGGCAGTTCGTTGCTTAGTGCCATGTTTGGCTGCAACTGTAGAATGCATTAGTTCCAGCACGACACTCTCCCTTGTGAGGGCGCTGACACTGAGGGCAATCAGTCCTGTTCTGTGCTGGAGCTCTTCCGCGGTTGGTAGTGCCACCACGGGGTGGCCTGCCAGTTCTGGGATGGTTCCGATCTATCTTTTTTCCCTGAACTGAGATGTGGGATTTTTGGGTTGACCCTGATTATAATTTGTCAATATGAGGCATATTAATGAGGGTCGCCATTTTGAGTGCTTCTGCATAATTTGTGGATGCCTGAGATGCCACATAACCTCTAATGTCCTCCCTTAGACCAGCGATAAAACCTTCAGCCCTAAGCTCTTCAGTACTGACAAATATAGGAGAGAATCTTGCTAATCCATTGAATTCCAAATCATATTCCTCCACATATTTGTCACCTTGCTTGAGTTCAAGGAACGCTGCCTGCAACTTCATCCTAGCAGTGACTGGAGAGTATTTATAGAGGTAGGTCTCTTTGAACTCACACCAAATGATAGACTCTCCATGCGGTGCAATAATTTTTTTAGCACCCTTCCACCAGAAATGAGTCTCTCCCTTCAACATATAAGTTCCGAAATGAACCTGATATTCTAGCGGACAGTTCATGAAAAAGAAGGTTGTTTCCAAGCCTCTAGCTAGGTTTCTGCTGCAACAGGATCTATTTTACCACCGTCAAAGGAAGGCGGGTTATGCCTTTGGAAGTCTTTCAGATAACGAGACTCCACAGCCATGGTCCTTGAGTCTTTGATCCCTTGCAATGTTATCTGTTGCATTGCTGTCTGTTGCATTGTTGTTTGTTGCATTGCTGTCTGTTGCATTGTTGCCTGTTGTATTGTTGCCGGTTGTATTGCCTGTTACATTATCACCTGGTTAGTCACCAGTGTCTGCATCATCTGAGTCTGATTTTCTATAGAGGTTAACGTAAATGCCTGTAGTACATCCGCAGTGAGATTAGTTGTTGGCTAGCTAGGTGGAACCTCTATATTAGTGGTGGGCATCGGTGGGACCGCCTCAGGAGAAGGAGCAGTAGAGTCTGTGTCAAGTAAGTCTTGGGTCGTCGCTCTCCTTAGACTCATTCCTGATCTTGGTGCCCGTGGTATAGGACTCTCGAACCATTGGGGCATTTCATCAACCTCTTCTTGAAGTTCAGGTTCAGGTTGTTCCACCTCAGGTGATGGAACATCAGTATCCTGAGCAACTCTTCTCCTTCCCCTTTTGGGTCTAGGCCCGAGATAGGGTCCACATCTCTTTGGTGCCATTTAGCTACCACAATAAAAAGAAATTGCGGTTATAATTCATTCAAAGCACATCCTCTAGAAAATGTGCAATTATAACACAACCAGTCATGATAAATTCTCTACATAACAACTTAGCTCTTGACTTCGCAATTCAAATCCGTGAGATTGTTTGGTCACGAGCGAGCGACATGTGATAGATGGGCGTGTCACAAAGGATACGACTTTTAACCTAAGTGTCTACAGGACCTATGTCCTAATGCTCTGATACCAAATTTGTCACGACCCAAAAATTATACTCCAAGTCGTGACTTATAATGACTATGATGTGTAGTGTGTATGCAAGAAATTCAAAGGAAAACATTATTTAAAAAAAATCAATCATTTATTTCGTAAGAAAAGTGTTTCAATACAAAGAGAACATAGGTGACTATTTTTAGACAAAGAAAGAAAACATGAAGGACAAAGTGTACTAATAGGTAAGACCTGACACCCTGGGACACGCTTCCTCTGTGACAATCCACATCTTTCAACGCGCCCTCTCTAGACCCAACTCCCCACGTATCTGAAAAAGGAAGATATAACAAGAATGAGTATAAGAATTATACCCAGTAAGCCACCTACTTGTAAGCTCTTATCGCATCCTAGACTTTACTTTAGCTTTAGGACATCTAGTTTTCGTTTTAGCTCCTTAGGGCTTCTTTGGTTCTTTGTCATTCCATTTAAAAACCCTAAGAGTTCCCTTATGCCGACCTGTGTAATGACTGGTGCCCTATGAGTAGCTACCTCGACATGGCTCTGAGACAATCTGGTATCTTACCTAGGAAGTGAGCTGCAACCCCCTAGGTCCATGACAGTCCCCCTTGTCGGGGAGAGCTACCCCCCTTAACCCATACAGCTAAATAGTCTATACGACGTGGGCACACGTTTTCCATGCTAAAACGGCTAAGAATAGTCAAATTCTGATCAGGAACCCCCTGGTCCCCCACAAAGCTATGACACCAATCACATACATGGAGCCTAAGGGTACTCTAGAGATGGTTCGTATGCCGTGGTGGTGTGTTAGACTACTAGGGGAAAGGTTAGGTCTATACCTTAGTGACTTGTCACTCTAACCGCGAGTGCCATGCACGCACACTTTTGCTACAGTCGTGGGTCGTCGGTTCGGTTTGGGTGGTCTGCGAGTCGTTGCGGTTTGTCTCGTCGCACGGGTACTGGATCGACTGAGGACGTGGGTATCCGGTTGGCTGAGGACGTGGGCCAGTTGATGCTGCCGCGAACGTGTGTCACTGGAAGGCTGGAATCGCGTCGCTCTAAGTAGCGTTCGATGCGTGTCTGGTGGTTATTAGCGCACATGGACCTCTTGCCGGTTGACACGTGGCGCACTGTCGCCTTCTCTCTCCTCCTAGCAGAAAAACGAGGTTTCCAATTAGTTTTTCGACGTTCTTCTCATTTTTCTATCTCTTGATTTTTAATCCAAACCGAAATGACTTCTTCAACAAAGTTTTAGATCATACTACAACCTACGTGCCAGTATTTGTTTCTTGATTTTTACTTAATCATACAACGAGTTATGAGTGTCGGAAGGAGGTTCGTTAACATCCTTACCGTTCTTGGAAAGATTCTCAAATCTTAACGTTTTGTCTGATTTTCCTCACGAAATCAGCGGCGGATCTTCCCTAGATGAAGGTAGCAAACTTTAGCACTCTATTCCTAAACGAAGATCTCAAATCTGAAGAGGAACGTTTGAGATTTTACCTTGCGGATTTCCCTCGGATCTTGATGGAAAATGGAACCTCAACAACACGAGTCCTCCTTTTCTTCAAGAAGAAACTTCAGCGTGTAAGTCTTGATCGAGAATGCACTTCGATGATGGTTCTCCGACGAGATGTCCGGCAGTTTGCTTTCCCCTTTCAAGTTTCTTCTCTCAATTTTCTTCCTCACACTTTTCTCTTTTGCAGGTGTTATGTGGAAAATCCTCAAGACCCCTCTAATCGGCTGAGGGTAAAAGTACCCCATTTTGCCCCTCTGACTTTGACAATTATTTTTTTTATTTATTTTTTTGTTGCCCTACAATAGGAGTATGAAACATCATAAGACCTGTATTGATAACTATAACCTAAACAATGAAAATTAGAAAACATATACATATAGTCACTGGTAGCAATTCGAGAAACTGGGATAGGCGATTCAAACCTATGAAATGAGTGAATAGTTGATTTAAGTACCTTATTCGATGGGAAACTCTTAAATGGACTGTTAATTAAAACTTTAAATATACGGGAAAGATCATTAATGTAATTTGTTAACAAGTTAGCTACTTACGGAGTGAATGAATTACTCACCAAAATTATTTTTAATCTTCTTTTTCAAGTAAACGAGATGTAGCGGATCTAGATGGAGGTGTGGACAAATGGGAGACTCCAAAAATGCTATCTAGATTCTTCTTGATGTCATGTTTTGAAACTGGTTGTTTATAGTTTTGTGATGTACGTGAGTTTTTGTAATATATGTAATTTATGGTTGTTTTCTTTTAAACTAATATTATAATATAAATGTTTACTAAAAACTTTAATTTGTGTCAATTGTAGCGACGGTGAATCAGGCTTCCTAATAAGCAGGCGTTAAAACCCTATGTCCCCAAGTGTAAGAAGCACGATGGCTAATATCTAGCCAGGACAAATGACTGCTTTAACTATGGCAATGTGGCCATTGCCCACACAAGTGGGATCAAGGCAATAGACCCATGGGCCAAAACAAAAACCAATAGCAACGACGAAACTAAAACAAGCAGAGCAAAGAAGCACTGGAATATGGATGAGCCAAGAGGGCTGAAAACCCCGAAGCGATACTCATAGGTATCTTAACTATCCTTGGCTACTTAACATAAGTATTTTTCAATTTGTATTCTACACACTTGTTTATATCAAAGGTTTTTGTTAAGCAAGCAAGTTAAAGTTAGAGCCTTCACAAACCCCGTTCACATGATCCACACTCACTGAGATAGATTTAATATCCATGCAAAAAGTAAAGGCCCACAAGGGTAGTGATATAGGAAGGACCCTAGAGGTATCGTTGGTTGTCCTAGATATGAGTGACTTCGACGTCATTTTAGGATTGGACTAGCTAGCCAAAAATCATGTGTACATTGACTGTCGAGTGAGAGAAGTGTTCTTTCGACCCCCATCAAGAGAAAGCTTTAAGTATAAAGGGGAATATTCTAGGAGTACTTCCAAGGTCATATCATCCTAAAAAGGTTAGGAAGTTAATTAATCATCGGGCATGGGTGTCCCTAGCCAACATTATAGACACTGAAGACCGAAAGTAGACATTATCCTCAATACAAGTAGTTAAGGAGTTCAATGATGTATTTTTTGAAGAGTTGCTAGGCCTACCACCAGTAAGAGAGATAAGGTTTGGGATCGAGTTGGAACTGGAAACTACAATGATCTCTACGGCCCTATAGGATGGCTCCTGCAGAACTTAAGGAACTCAAGGTGCATTTATCAGAGTTTCTCGGCAAAGGGTTTATCAGGCCAAATATTTCACCGGGGAGCATTTGTGTTGTTCATTAAAAATAAGGGTGAGTCTATGCAATCATGCATAGACTATCAGGAGCTTAACTGTTGGGAGTGAGTCCCACGTTGGCTAATTTAGGGAATGATCATGAGTTTATAAGTAAAGAAATACATCTTCATTGATATGAGGTCTTTTGGGGAAGCCCAAAGCAAAGCCATGAGAGTTTATGCTCAAAGTGAACCATATCATACCATTATGGAGATCTGTGATTCCTAACATTAACAAAGTAGCGATCAAGAATGAGTACCCAGTACCGAGAATAAATGACCTGTTCGTCCAATTGCAAAGGGCTTCACTATGAATATATGGTTATGTCCTTTAGTCTGACCAACATCTATGCAGCCTTCTGGACTTGATGAACTAAGTGTTTCTTCATAGATGACATACTTATCTATTACGAAGCAGAAGTAGAACATGAGGACCAACTAAAGGAGGTTCTAACCAGGCTAAGAGCACACAAGTTGTAAACCTAAATCTAAAGTGTGAATTTTGGCTCTAAAAAGTGGCCTTCCTTAGGAATATTGTGTTAAAAGAAGGTATCTCGGTAGATTCAGTAAAAGTTGAAATGGTCATGAAATAACACCGACCAACCACAATCACGAAAGTTAGAAGTTTCCTAGAGTTGGTAGGCTACTACAGATGTTTTACCCGAGACTTCTCTAAGATATCAACACCATTAACGTATTTGACCACAAAGGTTAAGCCATTTGCATGGACATCGACATGTAAGAAGAGTTTCACCAAGCTTAAGAAAAACTAGTGATGTCAGTGCTCACAATGTCGGATAACTTAGACAACTTTGTAATCCATTGTGATACTTCTAGAAAAGGTCTCGGTTGTGTGTTGATGCAAAACAACATGGTCATAGCCTACACCTCCCGGTAGTCAAAGAATTACGAGTATATCTACTCACACATGATATAGAGTTAGTAGTGTTGAAGTTCGCTCTCAAGATATGGTGACATTACGTGTATGAAGAGAAGATACAAGTATACATCAGCCGTATGAGTTAAAGTATCTATTATCGAAAAAGAAGCTAAACTGGGACAACCAGCTGGTTGGAATTAGTAAATGATTACGATATAGAGATCCGTTACTATCTAGAGAAAGCCAACGTGCTAGTCGATATACTAATTAAGAACATGACTCAGTTATAAAGACCCAATTTTCTAGATGTCCAGAGCACAAATCATCTGTGGACGGACTCCATTGAGTAAAAATTTAGTATTTTAAAATGTAAAACATCCATACCTCACATATTTACCATATCCAAATAAGTTTTAAGTTTAAATACACAAGGGAGTATAATACAAAGTGACTAGAATAAAACTAACACAAATGGATGAAACCTTTTGACCTTAGGTTTGGTTCTCCATGGCACTTACCTCAAATCCGCTCATTTCCTTGACCAACATCTAGTCAAGACTGGAAAGCATGTAAAAATTAGAGTGAGTATAACTCAGTAAGTAGTCTACTATTAGACACTTAGTCGTATCCCTAGTGGATACTAAATTGCTACACTCTATAGCCTAAACAAAGGCTTATCATAGTTTCTGTTCTATTGACCTTGGTCCTAAGTCATGGATCATAAGTCATAATACTTGGTTAGTCTGGTGCATGGCCCTGATTTATGCACTTGTGTGATCTCTTGTCCTTGAATGAGTTCAAGGAGAGTGAATCCCATTGGGCTGTCTACTTCCACTCCACCATGAACCTAAGCATAACACTAGTCCTCATCCTAAACAACATGAACCTGAGCATAATATCTATGCCCGAGATTGGAATGAGGATTCAGAATCCAGACTTGGGCCATAGTGCCCGACATTCCCTTGCTTCCCCCTCCCCTCGTGACATAATATGAGCTATGACATCTTACAAGAAACGGAGCAGACATTCCACCTGTGTAGAGAAAATATATGATCATGATGCATCGCATATCGGGAGACCTAGGTGACTTAGGACGTAATGCAGATCTAAATAAAGTAGTACTTAACAGTGTGAGTGTCATGGTAGGTTTAGAGCTTGGATCAGAGCTTGGATCGTGCAAATTCTGGGAACCAGCCTACTTGATTTGAATCATGACCATAAAGCAGTAACTTTGGTTCATAGATTCTAGCTCTAAGGGTCCACCATAAATCCTTAAGGTAGAACTTAGGAGAAGTACTATGAGGTCCATAAGCCCTAATCCAAGCCTATGGGTCATAAACATATCAGTATTTTGCAATCACATGCATGAATCACACTTAATATCACTAAGTCATTATGGACATTTTCGTCATTTTCTACCTAATCACGGTTTATGTCGTAAACATGCTCCAATTACATTTCAACCATGTATAATCATTCATGACATTAAAAGTAGGCCTTCTGTAAATTTTCAAATTCATTAGGCCACGAAACCATATACAAACTTGTAGGGATATTTTAGTCATTTTGTTAGTTTGGTGTAAACATGTTGCAATATCCACAAAACATTACATACATCCTTATAATATGGTATTAGGTCATCCATTAAAATTTAATGCAAAATAAGATTAATTTAATGCATTAATTTTATATGTTATGATTCCTAGCAACATATGGTTTACGTCCAGCTTCTTCGTTCTTACTAGCTTTTCCATTTTTTCTTTTGATTTCGAGTTATCTTAAAGTTCGAAGGCATTACCA
Source organism: Cucurbita pepo subsp. pepo (assembly GCF_002806865.2). Taxonomy (NCBI): domain Eukaryota; kingdom Viridiplantae; phylum Streptophyta; class Magnoliopsida; order Cucurbitales; family Cucurbitaceae; genus Cucurbita; species Cucurbita pepo. The sequence goes on from NC_036638.1 coordinate 10,785,215, forward strand.
ATTGATTTATATGTGTAATTCTTAAGAAAATATCAAAATAGCTACTTATTCGATTGTATTCAAGATCTCACACTTAGGATGCTTAAATCTCTCCCAATTTTCTTGTATACGACATGTAAGGAGTCAATTTTAAGGAACTAAAGAGTTTTGGGGAGAGAATTTGTCTGAAAGAGGGTTAAAAATTAAGAATTTTACTGAGGGGTTGATTCGTGTGATGTGATTAGTTCACTTGAATCTGTCACATTATCATCTTCAACGTCATAATAAAGGGACACCGGTGTGGCCATTTACACAAAGGAAAAGCTATGAGTTGGCCTCGTGGTATTTTGGATCTCTATGGATGAAGTTAGATGTCATGGAAGACCCCTGAAAACTAGTCTCTCGATAGAGCAAACATGTAGCTTTCCTCTCTCGCATTAGACGCGCTTTAGCAAAATTCTTCCTTTTATTCCCCTTAAGCTATTGAGATAAGTCATAGATAACAAATTTGTGTGTAGCTCTCAATTTGAGGGTCAAAGGTTCTAGTTCATGGGTTTACGATAACTAGCCAATGACTCCATGAAAAACTTTCATTTAATCACTACAAAGCTAAAGAAATTATTAAAAAAACTTACCCAATTTCAAATTTTCTCAAATTCTCCCTATCAATTCTTTTGGCTTCAAGGTGTTTTATAGAAATATTCCTTAGGACTCTCAAAAAAATAGCTATTTGAAGTGAGAGAGGTCTATATTAGTTGAGGTAGTGTTATCAATTGAATGAGATGAGTGAGTCATTCATTGTTTTTACACCCTCATGCAAGTTTGAAAATGTTGTTCAATTGATGTCTCATTCAATACAATTCATACCACTTGTTCAACAAAAATACTCTTTGGACAATCAGAATTCGTTTGGACCGTTTTGAATCAATTTGAATGTATTTATTTCTCTCCATAATGAAATAATTAGGTTGAAAATATAAATTTAAATTCGTAATACTTCGAATTATGTATGAAAAGATATAAAAATCTAAAGAAAATAGGAAAAATAATTGAAATCTAAACACTAATGAAGAAAACTTGAATACGCAAGCGACACGCGTTAGGCATGGCGGTGGTGAACACGTCAGGTGTAAGTTGGGGCACATGTCAAACAAGGAGTGGTGGAATGCAGCTAGAGCGGGTGTGGACGATATAGAACAATCAATGGAATGCAAACTTATGTGTGTTGAGGTTTGGGTCAACCATAGAATGGTTGAGAAAACTATTGTCGACTCTGAAGCCACCCACAACTTCACAACATAGATCGAAGCAAAACACTTGAACATTGTAACACCCGAAATGAGTTTAAGTCACCCAAGACCCAAAGGATCCAATGAAAGGAATTAAGGCATTTAAGTAAGGACAAAGTTCTTCAGCAACCAATTTCAATATCCTAATAAATAATTTTAGAAATAGAAGGCTTTTCGAGAAGGATTGATTTCTTCCAATTTTAAAGAACTTTATGGATTTTTAATTTTTTATTAGAAAAATTTTCAAGGTATTTAAGAACCGAAAAAGGAGTGAAAAGGGTATATATATATATATATATATATATAGAAAATGACACATTACCCTGAACTTCGAGATATTTACGAAATTGTCACAGATCAGAAAATCATTTCGGCGACCATGAGCAATGATAAAAATATCTCTTGAAACTCAATTTTTCAACGTTGGATCTTCACCAAATTTGAGTATGTTCTAGAGTAGACAAACCTCATCACATCCAATGGCCAGAATATAAATTGGAGGTCGGTTTCTCGCTGATCAGAGATGATATTTTCAATGAATAATATAAAAAATTCAATCTCCGGATCACGATGATTATGGAGGTTTCAACGTCAGTTTACTTCCCCTGTAAATTCTGAAGTTGCAGCATTCACATGGAACAAGAATCGAGCAAGGTCGAGCTCTCAATCATGAGTTATAGCCGTTTACTTTTTGGGTTTTCTACTCTATAATTTCTTCCAAATTCAAGAGAAATTAACCACCATTTCCCTTCAAACTTGTTCCTATACCTTCTAAAAAAGATTACACATAAGTTCTATGAAGGAACCGAGCTGAAATAGCATAAAACTCATTCCTCCAATTGTGTCCATTATTGAAGAACTTCAAAGGAAGCTTGAAATTTTAATCCGAGCCTACAAGCGAATTTGTCGAGCAAGGCCAATCTCAATCAGCTTTTACACCTTCAAGGAGTATTTTAATAGAAGGCCACGAAGAGATTTAATCCCAAGAACGTGCCCAACGGAAGAAAATCAGTTTCGGGTATAATTTGGGGGTAAGTATGGAATTCCTACCTTTGGTCCATTTTTCTTCAAATTAAGCATTCCTTTACCTCGAGAGGATTAAATTGAGTAAATTTGGTGAAGAAATTGAGAACCAAAACGTCCTAGAACAAGCTGCCCAAGAAAAGAAAATTTTACGTTTTTGGGCAAGTTGTAGATCAAGAGGAATTTCTCAAAATTAAGGTCCCACGCTTAAAGGACGTTCCACCAAAATATTTTCTTTAGCTTGAGGGAAGAATAAGAAAGAAATTTTATGAAGAAATTGAGCTTGATATCCCCTACAATTGGCTTCCCAATAAGATTTTTCTAGGTAGAGATCCGAATCGGAAGACTATTTCTGATGAAGTTTGAAGGAGAATAACTTAGACTACAATCCATGATATGGTATGAAATCAATCCCTAGCTCTTTCTTGTCACTCTATCTTTAAGTTTCACGAAGAAACGATGAACCTCCTTAAGTGTGTAACGTACTCGCGCGTGTGCCTGTGCGTGGGAGATGCTCTAAGTCGTGTGAAGGCACTTGAAGTTCCTGTTTTGTCCCGTTTTGACAATTGTTTGTCATTTTTTCATCCCAATTTCGATATTGACCCTATTATGACTAGAATTAGGATCTACTAGATAAATTTCAGAAATTTTGAAGCTCCTAATATGTAGAAAAGCTAGCTCAAGAAGGCACGTGAACATTTTCAAGTAATACAAGTAGACTAAACACCTTAGGATTGTGAGTGGTAGTCAGAGGGTCTAGACCCTAGTGCTCTTAGGCTAAGAAATACTCGAGGAGCCAGACAACGTACCCTAGAGTTAAAAAGTCTACGTTAAGCCACCTAGCCACTCTAGGAACCCAGTAGACCTTATCCGCACCCAGGGAGGATCAAGTTGATGTTTAGAACATGAGATTCATGCATTAGGTGATAGATAGGAATATCTCCCTACTAAGCATGTGTGAGTGAACCATGTTAAGATTAGGGCGCTACAGCTAGAGTAGCTTACATGTTGACCTAGGTCAGTATGTTTCTAGTAGACCCTTCATCATAGGATCTTAAGTGGTGATCAGAGGTCTAGACCTAAGTGCACCTAGAGATTGATTTAGTTCAGAGGGATTTTCCCCCGAGTACTCTAAAAATGCAAAATAAGATTTAAACCGTCTAGACGTCCCTAAGAACATTGTAGACTACCACAATACCCAAGAATGACTAAGGTAGCTCTCCAAGCTATTAGTAGTGAATGGTATCATCAACGTCTATGCTACCCTTTTCACTCTATTACCAGTACTATCAAGCTAGGCCTAGGCCGGTTAGGGATGTGAGTCGAGACGACTAGGTGGCCCAACCTTGACAAAATGGCTAGGGGACTTCTAAACAGAGCCATTGTATGCAAACTCGTCCCTTATAGAGGGTGTGAGACCACATAGGTTGACCCGATAGTTGGCAGGCACATAGGGGACCGTATCCCCCAATTTTATGGTCCTATGGGAGTGATCGCGAGCTAACCTTCCACGGATGATGTTTAGATTAGCTCACACCATACTACTTCATCAGAAATTTTTGAGATAGCACCTCAAGCTAGGTCATCAATCATTCATTGCGTAAGCAAAGCAAGCTACCTAAGTTAACAAAAGAGTAACGTTGGTTCATCCTGAACTAAGATTCATTGTCAAGTCGGAAAAAATGGGTAAACCACCTCTGAACTTAGAGTGGAGTTCGTGAGTAGCTAGAGAATCACTTGAAACTTTGAGACATTTCTAGAAACTTAGATAACTGTAGAACTAGGCTCGAACTTCCTAGAGCTCAAATAAAAGCCCATGGATACCTACTAGGTTAAGGATACAACGAGAGTCTACAAGTAGATTTCTTAGTGAGTATTTTTTTTACTTACCCGTTTTCCCTTTCATTTTCAGGTGTTCATAAGTTGTCGGTCAACGTGGAGAGCATTCGAGAGCTGCGTGGTCATAGATGGATCATTCCAGAGTATCGATCTATTTTTATATTTTGAGTATTTTGTATTTCGATTTGTAATTGTATCCCGACATCGTTTTTCCATTTGCAATAATTCGAACACCACCATCTCGTAGTTGAATTTCATTTTGTATTTAATTATAGTGTTGTTTATTTTAATTCCATTTAATTTTATTGTATTTTTAACTTTAATTTTATAATAATTTACTTTTCTTCTTTGTCTTTATAGTCACGGTTTATGATCCAAAGCCTAAAAAATCTAGAATGCATGGTATGCATGTTATAAAAAATTATCAAAAGATGAGATTCCAAGATGCATGCTAATTTTTATACTTGTCATAGAGCTAAGAAGAGATTATGCATGATTAGAAGTCGAGTTAGACAATTCAAACGAATAAGTTGTGTATGATGTACGAAATTATCAAAATACCTCTAGGACGGGATTTTAAGATGAAAGCTATTTTCATATTTTCTAGTATGTTAGAAAGGGCATGAGTTATTGCGATATGTGTTCCGAGTCATTGATGAATGTCATCTCCCTGTTCAGCGTGCATGGGTTTTTATATTATAATTTTGGTGTTTAAGGGGATTGATAGGATTATTTCCCTAACAAGCTTGCACAAATGTTTAGATTATGAATACTATACTTTAGGTGACCGTTAGAATTAATCTCTAACAAAGTAGGCACAAGAGAACCCTAGAATCATGAGCTAGATCAGAGTGTCTAGGCTTGTGTACATCCATAGAATGGACTAGCTAGAGGAGTTAATCCTAAACATCTTGGAAACGAGAGACGAGATTTACACCGAACAGACGTCTCTAAAAACCTAGTAGATCTCCACGACATCAAGAATAACTAAGGTAGCTCTCCAAGTTAATAGCAATATGAACGGTATCATTAGAGTCTCTATTACGCTTTCCACTCATGTACCAGTACTGTTGAAATAGGCTTAGGTCAGTTAGGGTAGTGTGTCAAGACGACTAGGTGCCTAACCTTTTGGAAATGGCCAGGGATCTCCTAAACAGGGCCATTATGCCGTAAACCCGTCTAGAGAAGGGTAGTAGGATCATGTAATTGAACATTGAGAATATTTTAAATATTAATATGGAAAAAGATGTGAATTGTTATCAAAGTTAACATAATTTTTAGCTTTAATTAGTAGTTGATAATTATTTTAAATCACTTATTACTAACTAAATAAAAGTACATTATGGATTCACTAATTAATCTACACACTAATTAAGGGATGACATTTTGGATTCATTTATTACTATCATCTATAAATGGAAAACGTATTAAATAATATAAATTTAATATGATACGTACCAAATTTGCAAAATTAAATCTCCCCATCAAAATTATCTTTTAACTATTAATTAAAATTAAGAGTTAATAATACAATACAGGATAAAAATGAAAATTAATTGTTTTCGTTCGTATGACTCACATTTCTAGCATCACAATCGTACTCTCATAGCACCGGGATAACAATTGTATGACACTTGTTCTAATCTAACAAACAAGTCAACGATGTGAAATTCAGACTTCGCAGATAATATTAGTGTATACTCTAGGGTCATGTTTGAGAGAAATATTCTTACAAACGTGAGTGATGAAATACGTTGAAAACAATTTGAAAGAAATCAATTATAAGCTAAGAGCGAATAAATAACAACTACAACTTTGATAGCATAAATAACTCGGGTAGGAAGAATTGACAAATAATCACATACCCCTGTAGTACATTTTGTGTGATTTTAGCCCTGGTGGATGTAGACATGATTCTGGTGACCGGTTATACACCTCCTATTGGCTCAACGGGAATAGTGAAAATTCATTTAAGATAAAAGCAAGTAAAAAAGGTTTGGAATAGGCACGAGGTCATGGACAACATGTCTTGGACAAGCATGATTGGGATATCCGATATGGAACCACAAACAACATGCCTTGGATAAGACCATGACATCTAACATGTATTTTCTTTTTATTATTTCAACTTCCAATACGTATGAATTTGGTGACACATTATGAATGGTTGGACCATAACAATAATTATTTGTAACGCTATAAAGCAAATTGGACCTTTGAAGCATAAGTGAAACAGCAGCAAATTCCCCATGGCCTCATCTCAGAATCAATCCTCCCGGCAAGGTTCAAATGCTTCCCGAAAGGTGTTGATCACTGGGGTGAGCAAGGGATTAGGAAGAGCTTTAGCCTTGGAGCTGGCTACCCACGGCCACACCATAATCGGTTGCTCACGCGATCAAACCAAACTTGATTCCCTTCAAGAACAGCTTTCTAAGTCCTCTTCAATTCAGCATTTCCTCTTCGCACTCGATGTGGTAGGTAAAAGCAATTGTATGATATTGTCCACTTTGAGCATAAGCTCTCGTGACTTTGCTTTAGACTCCTCCAAAAGGGCTCACACGAATAGAGATAGTATTATTTGATTATAAACCCATGATCATTTGCTAAATTAGTAGACCCACTTCAATAATTTTACAAAAACTGATTGAAAATTTATGGTCTTGTAGAGATCAAACAAGAAGGTTGAAGAATTGGCGCAAATTATTGGGAAACAAAAACTTGTTCCTGATATCATCGGTATTCCCATCCCTTCAATCCTTAATTTATTGTACGAAAACGGGTAATGACATAGTTTTTGGTTTCATTACAGTGAATAATGCGGGTTTGGCTCATGAACAAGTGAAGATATGGGAACTTGATGCACAAGATTTTGATAACGTTATTGATACCAACATCAAAGGAATTGCAAATGTTTTGCGCCATTTTCTTCCACTTATGATGGCCACCAAACAAGGAATTGTTGTGAATATTTCATCAAGTGCGGGAAGAGATACCCACGAAAATGTACGTGATTGGATATTTACATGAAAGTTTTAAAGCTTTTTTTGTTGATTTTAGGTTTTGTTTCAAGTTGCAGTTTTCAGCATATTGTTCATCAAAATGGGCAATTGAAGGATTGAGCAAATGTGTTGCGAAAGGAGTAGCAGAGGGGATGGCAGTTGTGGCCTTGGATCCTGGATTCATATGCACAGACATGCTCCATTTACTCTTAGGTGATGCAGCAACGCGATGCCAATCACCTCAAAAATGGTATGTAATAACACTATTAATTGGCTTGAATGTTACTCAAATTCGAGTTTTTTTTTTTTAAAGTTCCAAGTCTTTTTGCAAACTCCAAAAATAAAAATTGCTTTTGAATTCACTAATTACTTTGCCAACCTTTCATCACTCACCTTTAATATTATAAAGATGGGAGCTACCTCGTGTGGTTGGCTTGTTTTGATGTTAATCTTGGAATGTCACTACTGGATTTTCAAGGCTAAAAGACAAAGTGANACTCGATGTGGTAGGTAAAAGCAATTGTATGATATTGTCCACTTTGAGCATAAGCTCTCGTGACTTTGCTTTAGACTCCTCCAAAAGGGCTCACACGAATAGAGATAGTATTATTTGATTATAAACCCATGATCATTTGCTAAATTAGTAGACCCACTTCAATAATTTTACAAAAACTGATTGAAAATTTATGGTCTTGTAGAGATCAAACAAGAAGGTTGAAGAATTGGCGCAAATTATTGGGAAACAAAAACTTGTTCCTGATATCATCGGTATTCCCATCCCTTCAATCCTTAATTTATTGTACGAAAACGGGTAATGACATAGTTTTTGGTTTCATTACAGTGAATAATGCGGGTTTGGCTCATGAACAAGTGAAGATATGGGAACTTGATGCACAAGATTTTGATAACGTTATTGATACCAACATCAAAGGAATTGCAAATGTTTTGCGCCATTTTCTTCCACTTATGATGGCCACCAAACAAGGAATTGTTGTGAATATTTCATCAAGTGCGGGAAGAGATACCCACGAAAATGTACGTGATTGGATATTTACATGAAAGTTTTAAAGCTTTTTTTGTTGATTTTAGGTTTTGTTTCAAGTTGCAGTTTTCAGCATATTGTTCATCAAAATGGGCAATTGAAGGATTGAGCAAATGTGTTGCGAAAGGAGTAGCAGAGGGGATGGCAGTTGTGGCCTTGGATCCTGGATTCATATGCACAGACATGCTCCATTTACTCTTAGGTGATGCAGCAACGCGATGCCAATCACCTCAAAAATGGTATGTAATAACACTATTAATTGGCTTGAATGTTACTCAAATTCGAGTTTTTTTTTTTTAAAGTTCCAAGTCTTTTTGCAAACTCCAAAAATAAAAATTGCTTTTGAATTCACTAATTACTTTGCCAACCTTTCATCACTCACCTTTAATATTATAAAGATGGGAGCTACCTCGTGTGGTTGGCTTGTTTTGATGTTAATCTTGGAATGTCACTACTGGATTTTCAAGGCTAAAAGACAAAGTGAAAACAGACAAAATAATAATAATAATAATAATAAATAAATAAATAAATAATAATAATAGTAATTAATAAATAAATAAATAAATAAAAATAATAATAATAAATAAATAAAATAATAATAATTATTATTATTAAAAAATAATATTTTTATTTTTTTTCTTTTCTTTTCTTTTCATTTTATTTTTATAGTAATTTATAAAAGAGAAGAAAGAGAAGTTTTGTTTCAAAACACTAACCGGTCCAAATTTTAAAAAGGAAATACAATTATAAAAGAAATATACAAAAGATTCAAAAAGGGTAAAAAAGACACCAAAACTATGATAAATATAAAAATTATATTTAGTAAGCCATTTAGTTGTACGCATTCATCGCATCCTAAGCTTAATAGATTTCCACATACTTTTATTTGGTTCTAGGACGTCTGGTTCTGCTCTTAGTTCCTTGGGGCTTACCTCTTCGAACTTACCCCTTGGAGCTTGTTCCTTGGGGCTTCTTTGGTTCTCTATCCTTTCATTTAAACCCTAAGAGTTCTTTATGCCGAGCTGTAATGACTGGTGTCTCTCTATGAAGCGCTACCTCTGCATGGTAATCTAAGACTATATGGTATCTTGCCTAGGGGTGTGCTGAGTACCTCCTAGACCCATGATAGTCCCCCTCATTGGTGGGGGCGTGACCCCTCCCTTATCCCATGCAGTTGATGGACTGTACGACGTAGAGACACGTTTTCCATGTGAAACGGCTAGGAGTAGGGAGAACACTCATAAGGTACTTCGTTTGTTGTGGTGATCTACTAGGCTCCTAGGAAAAGTTTAGGTCTAGGCTCATCATATTAATGGGTCATGGAAAATAACTGAGTGTGCATACAACAGTCATCTAGCATCATCATACATATTTCATGCAAACTAAACATACATGCTCAATAGGGAGATAACATCTATCATGCACGCGCATAGTTCACAAATCCCCATCCTCCTTTCAGCATGAATTAAACATATGCATATATATAGCGAAAGTTTAAAACATAATTGAAACACTCAGATAATTCTCATAGTGCTTCACATAATACAATCACGCTCATAATAGTCACATTACCTAAATTCATTCATGAGAAACTATCACCTCAGGTAAATATTCTAGCATGCATGCATTGTAAGCAAATTCTACAAGTATTTCTTCGTAAATATCATGTGGTAAGTTACTTTCTACACAAATAGCGTGTCCAAAATACTGATTTTTTTCCAATTAGGTTCTATTTCATATAAAAATAGGGTTAAAATTGGAATAAGGAGGAAAATCGGACAAACAGAATTCGAACAAGACAAAAACAACACCTCATGCGCTAGCCACGGGCCCAAACAAAGGCTAGTCGCGGCTTTCAAGCGCGAGATAGAAACTTAGTCGCGGTCTGATTCATGGGCAGTTTGGTTCATTGAATAGATGGTGGGTTAGCTAGTTTGCAGGTCGGATCGGGTTAGTTGGCGGGTCGCGGGTCAATTAGGTTTGCAAGGGACGCGTGTCACGTTCTGGTTGGAGTCATGTCGCTCCGCTCAACACTTGACGCATCGATCCACCCAACGAGCGATGTGTGTCCCTTGCCTAGCCGCACCTACCTCTCCTATCTCCGATCGACACATGGCTCGCCGCCTCCCTCGATGCATTTCTCCACTCGCCAAATGACACGTGGCTCGTCGCCTGCCCAGAAGCAATTCGATTTCTGATAATTTTTCCTTCAATTTTCTCATTTTCATATCTTTTATTCTAGGATCCTAATTAACTTGATTTCTTCACAATCCTAATCTCAGCTTTCTTCACAATCCTAATCTCAGCTATGTCCTGTTATTTTTTCTTAAATTTTTACTCCAATATAGACCAATTTACGGACGTCGGAAGTAGATACGTTCATCTTACAATTCTTGGAAAGAACTCTCGGATGAGCAGTTTCCGACCATGATTTTCAGCCAAGCCTCTTCACAAAATTTGTGGAAAATACGTCCTAGAAGAACATATCAAAATCTTAGGCCTTAACTCGTAAGAAATAGCTTGAATCCGAGGAAAAATTGTAAAAGGTTACCTTGCACATCTTCTCGGTTCTTGACAGAAAATGAAGCTCCGGTCACTCAAATCTTCTTCTTTCTTCCAAGAAGAAGTCCTTGCACCTAGATCATAGCTAGGGATGACTTCCACCGTTGTCCAATGAGTTTTCTAGCGGTTATTTCTTCCTCCTCTCTCTTCTCTCAACTCTCTCTCTCTCACTTTTTTTTTTTTAGGACTTTTGGTAGGGTTACATTTGGATCCCTTTAGTTGCTATGTGGGCTAAATTAGCTATTTGCCTATCGGTTGACTTTGACCCTTTTCTTCTTTTTCTTTTTCTTTTTCTTTTTTTAAATATTCGGGTCCTACAAACTCTCCCCTCCTTCAAAAATTTCGTCCACGAAATTAGGCAACTCTTTGTAGAGTTCGAAATAGACACTCACTCGTTCTTCTCGTTCTCAAGTTGTCTCCTTATCTTGGTGGTTACCCTATGGTCATTTACCAAGGAAACCACTTTATTATGCAATTGTCTAGTGTGACGGTTTAACACAGTAGAGACTGGCACCTGTGCAGGCGTACTATCTCTTTGACATATAACTGATCTTATCTATCTCCTTGATAAATGGTCCCGCTTGGAATGAAGTGAGTTGTCTTGGTTGGTCTAACCCCAACTGTCCAAATCACGTTAAAACCTCTACTTGATCGTCGAAAATCTCGAGATAAAACCCATACACACTGCTTCCCATTTAAGGGTTGTAGCAATCTTTATAGGCATGTCTCGAGGCCTTCACATGCCATCAACTTACGAAATTCACTATGCCTTTCTTCATCCCTAGCCAATAATAGCATCCTTTCACATCCTGATACATCTTTGTAGTTCCTAGATGAAATGTATAAGATGTATCGTGGACTTCAATTATAACGTCTTTCAGGATTTTCTTGTCTTGGGGATCACCTAGGCAGTTTTGCTACTTTAAACCCCAGTCTGAAGAGATTGAATACACCGCTGGCCTCTCTGTTTCTGTTTAATTCCATACTTTGCCGAGGTGCACGTCGAGCTTCCGGGCATCCACAGCTCGTTTTCATACGGCAGGTTGCACGGTCATCTGTGCTATCAGAGCGGTACCACCTCTAGTTGCAACCTTGATTTTAGTATTCTTCATCTCATCTTGTAACTTCCCTTGCTTGGTGATCATTGCAGAAGTATGAACGGTCTTCCTGCTCCATGCATTAGCTACAACGTTGGCATTGTGATACAGAATCTCGATGTCTTTATCAATTCCAACCATTTTCATTGCCATATATTCCATTCCATCTGCATGACCAGGTACTTGTGGTTCTTTAGTCAGTGTATACTTGCACTTTTCTCCATGCTCGTAATGTTGCCATGTCTCCAAGGTAAATACGGATGCTGCTAATTCAAGGTCATGGGTGGGGTAATTTCGTTCGTGCTCCATCAGTTTCCTTGAAGTGTAAGCTATTACCTTACCCTTCTGCATAAGCACGCACCCTAATCCCTTACATGAGGCGTCTCTATACGCTACAAGGTTGTCTGGCCCATCTAGGACTGGGAGAATTGATACAGTCACCAACTTTGCTTAAGTTCCTGGAAACTCTATTCGTCTGCTAATATCCAGTCGAAGGGCTTGCCCTCCTTGGTTAACTGTGTAGGCGCCACAGAGATCTTGGAAATATCATGTACGAGTCTTTTGAAAAATTTCCAGAAACTTTGTAACTTAGTGGCTATGGTCAGTCTTGGCCACCTCATAACTGTCTCAGACGGTCAAAACTTACACTTGGACAATTAATGTGTTCATAACACCACAAGAACTCGCCTCAGGTGTTCCTCGTCAACTAACTTCGTCTTAGTTTACACTAACATATCGTTAAAGACTGACTACAATGACAGTAACAAGAAGGTCTCATGAACATTTGGTTTGTCTAGACCTAAACCTCCACAGGGCGTCAATTAGGACGAAGGACTTAGCAATAATCTCAACTTCCTCGTGATAGCTCCTGAAGGCAGTCATAGATATGTCACTCTCTTTGATTCTCATGGGAGGTATCTTGAACTTGTTGAGACCTTTACGGTCTTTACTGCCTCTCCAAAAATAGCCATGTGATTCCATCTTATATGGCCAACACATGTCTTTCCTCACAGCAAGGCGCCCTGTCACGTAGCTCATTTGAGTACTAATACTCATCTAAGCTAAGTACGAACTCTTTTGGGAGTAAAGGATCCTTGCATAAGTTTTCTATGTACACCTAGGCTAGCTCCTGTAGTATCTTTTATGACTGAGTTAGTCACATCTCCTCTCGTAGTGATATCTTATCACTGGCTTTTTCGAACACGTGAACCTTTCAAGTTCTTGTTTGGTAACTAGCCTCCCTCAACCTTTGAAGATACTTCCTCTATGTTCAATGTCTTCTCTAAGACATATAAAGTTTCTGCTAGTGTTACCTGTTTACAAGTCACCATCTCACTACTCTTTAGTGGTCTTCAGCATCACGTTGTCTAGGAGTTCTACCTCTGTTTGAGCATGCTTCACAAGTATGGCATCACACTCCTGTGTGAAACTAGAGTTCTACCTTTTGTAATCCACTTAACCTAAACAAGGGTTGGTTCTTACTAACACCCATCTCGACTTTCTCCCTCCAGACGCCAAAGACATGACTATAGCTTGACCTCTTTTTCCTGCTGTTCTCGACCTCAAGGTTCACTGGACTACCTTGACAGTTCTATGTCTTTCACTTTGTGAACATGCATGCCCTAATCAAAAGATAGCTTAGAACGCGGTACATATGATCCTGATAACCACATGTTGCTACTAGACTTGGTCCTCTCCACCAACGTTCAAAGCGACTTGTTATCTATTAGGTGATTCATCAATAGGAATATCCTACACCCTGTATCTCATTAGTGACGTAAAGCACACATCATGCTTTTGAAAGTCCATAACTGGAATTTAGCCCGTGAAGACTCCAACCAAACCTCGAGGTTAGTAAATCTTATCTCTCAACTTCCAACTTAACCAAACTCACTTATGATAATGGTTTGCTTGAGGGGTGCTTAATTCCTATAGTGGCCGTCCTTGTCTGTAAGAATAATATTGTCTAAGCCTACTATGTAGTTTGTACCGAAACCTGCTATATACTTTCTAGGCGTTCTACGTGGTCTCCACGAAGGCAAGCTTGACATCTAGAATTATGGTCACGGGAGGCTGGGTCCTAAGTAATTCATCTCATACTAAACCTTAGAATGTCTCATGTATATACATCTTTGGATGTCTCACACTCTGCAACGTTACCTCTCTATTTTTCTAGAAGAACATATCAAAATCTTAGGCCTTAACTCGTAAGAAATGGGTCAGATGTGAGGAAAAATGGCGAATAGTTACCTTGCAGATCTTGTTGGTTCTTGACGAAAAATAAAGCTCCGTTCACTCAAATCTTCTTCTTCCTTCCAAGAAGAAATCCTTGCACCTAGATCATAGCTAGGGATGACTTCCACGGCCGTCCGGTGAGTTTTCAGGCGATTCTTTCTTCCTCTTCTCTCTAGGTTCTCTCATCTCTCTCTCTCACTTTTTTTTCTCTTTTGCAAGACTTTTGTTAGGGTTCCATAGCGGCTGAAGGGGCAAAATTACCTATTTGCCCCTCAATNTTTTTTTTTTTTTTTTTTTTTTTTTTTTTTTTTTTTTTTTTGTGATGAAGTTTATATTTCCTTTTGCACAAATATTAATAAATTTATGCATTCACTTTATTGTGGCAGGGCTGTGAAAGCAGCAACTATGATTCTTGATTTCACTTCAAAAGATAATGGGGCATCTCTCACGATTGAGGATGAAATATCTGCGGGAACGTTATTAAAAACTAGTGACATCTAAGAGGATTTGTAACGACTTTACTATTTTTAAGAAATAAGATTGTCAATAAACGCATGTAATATTACTAAGTTGCATGAATTTAAATATTCACAAAGTTTATTTCAAATTCAAAGGTAGCCATAATAGAATAGTGCAGTTGAAAACAAAAACAAGGAAAATAACCTCTCCTTACAAGAAATGTGATTTCCTTATTCTAACCTAAAGAAATTCATGCATGAAGCATTACTTTACCTAAAACAAAATAGAAAATGTGGTGCGAATATTTAAAAATACTTGATAAGTTGCTCAATTGTTGGAGTTGGAAAATGCAATCACATGTAATCACATGCAATCATGGTTCATGGTGGGATCTATCTTTCCGTTCTTTAGGCACTACTTTCTTTATCAGGCAAGGTTGGATGCATAGTACTTCTTTATGCACAATTCATGCAAGCGGACATGAGGCCACTAGATGGACTCATATATGTACCACATAGGCCTAATTATGGGTTAGCGCACAGTCACGTTGTCGAAAATAAAATGATATAAAACATAAATACATTTTATTTACAAATCCAAAACAAAGTTTTAAGTTTGAATACATTGGTCTCAGTAAACAAAACAACTTGAAACACTAAATAGTTGAAAACTTGGTGTGACTTTGTATGACACCTACAATAGGTCTGCTTCCATCTTCGACGAGTTCATTCTTGTCACCTGAAAAGCATGAGAGAGCTAGAATGAGTATAAGACTCAATAAGTAAGCTCTTAATCATACCCATGGTAGATGCTAGGGTACCATACTCCTTTCTTGTCATGTTCCTTTTCTTGTCTTGAGAACTTAGGTTCTTAAGTTTTGTTCTTGAGTTTTTATTTCTTACCATGGTTCGGGTTCTGAGTTTACATGGTTTTAATCTAATGACCTTGGTTCCAAAGATTTGAGTTTTGAGTTATGAGAATTTCTTGTTTCCTAAGACATCTCCTAGGATTTAGTATACATGACATGAACCTGACAACTTGTGTGTCTAATGCTTCATGTTTTAAAGCAACACAATTTGAAAACCTGCTTCCAAGGTTTCATGCATTCTAAGTGACGTAGTATGAACCTGCATACAGGGTTTCATGCGTTCTCTACAATATAGTCTATAACCACCCAAGGCTTCTTACTTTCTAAGCGATGTAGCCTGAAACCTACGTCAAATGCTTCTATTTCAAGTGATGCAATGTGAAAAGCTATGTCCAAGGCTTCATACGTTCCACGCCACATAATTTAAATACCTACGCCTAAGGCTTCATTCGTTCTAAGCGGCATAGTCTGAAACTTGCATCCAGGCTTCTTACCTTCCAAGTGATGCAGTCTGAAAATTATATCCAAAGCTTTTTACCTTTGAAGAGATGTCTGAATCTTGAATATGCTATACTATGATAGGTCTAACGGTTCTTAGATTTGAGTTTCAAGATCTTGATTATTTGTTATGAGTGGTTCCTAATAGTATTCCTGTCTTAAAAAAAAAAAAAAAAAAAAAAAAAAAAAAAAAAAAAAAAAAAAAAAAAAAAAAAAAAAAAAAAAAAAAAAAAAAAAAAAAAAAAAAAAAAAAAAAAAATATATATATATATATATATAAAATACATGTTGAAAATATGTTTATATTACACGACCTGAGGACGGGGGAGGGGAGCACGAAAAGTGATATGGGTGGGGATAAGGAATATAATCTGGTCATGATCTTGATCCCATTTATCTAAGAGGAAAAAAGGTTCTCCACTCTCTCCTCTATTCTCATCTAAATGGATAATTCTCTTCCCGTATGGGGCGGGTATGCACAGATAAAATGAACATCTCTTGTTATAACCTTTCAAAGTTCGCCAGTTGCTTGTCGCAGCAAAGTCGAGAAAGTTTCTTGCCAATTCGGCTGGTCTAGACATTATCTCACACCAAGTCCTTCCTGAAATCTCTTCATTATCTTCCCCTCAAACAAAGCTATTAGAAGGATGAACGTAAATGGATCCTCTCAATTTATTAAACAAAGCTCTTTTAAGTTTCCTTACCAATTTTCACACATAATCAAAGCTTATTGGGCAGTTAGATAAGATCCTCCTTAGCCCTCAAGTGCTTCAACCCGCATTGAAAGTCAGGTCACTTGTTGAAGGTAAAAGTACATTGAACCTAGGTGTGTTTTTTATGTTATGTATGACTGTGCCCAAGGGTATATCGGTTGAAGTAGATTCTCCTTTTTGATCGATCAAAACCCCTTTCCAAACTGTACAAGATTCTTTCAAAGCATACGACTTTCTAGATATAGATGATGATATCTATACATATGGATCTTATATATATCATACAATGAAGTACCACATGAGTGGATATATAGGAATCTAAATCCGTCGAACCACTCATGTTATGATCTTTTACATCCTAGGTCTTCCTGTTCCTTCATCTGACNTCAAATTCAAAGGTAGCCATAATAGAATAGTGCAGTTGAAAACAAAAACAAGGAAAATAACCTCTCCTTACAAGAAATGTGATTTCCTTATTCTAACCTAAAGAAATTCATGCATGAAGCATTACTTTACCTAAAACAAAATAGAAAATGTGGTGCGAATATTTAAAAATACTTGATAAGTTGCTCAATTGTTGGAGTTGGAAAATGCAATCACATGTAATCACATGCAATCATGGTTCATGGTGGGATCTATCTTTCCGTTCTTTAGGCACTACTTTCTTTATCAGGCAAGGTTGGATGCATAGTACTTCTTTATGCACAATTCATGCAAGCGGACATGAGGCCACTAGATGGACTCATATATGTACCACATAGGCCTAATTATGGGTTAGCGCACAGTCACGTTGTCGAAAATAAAATGATATAAAACATAAATACATTTTATTTACAAATCCAAAACAAAGTTTTAAGTTTGAATACATTGGTCTCAGTAAACAAAACAACTTGAAACACTAAATAGTTGAAAACTTGGTGTGACTTTGTATGACACCTACAATAGGTCTGCTTCCATCTTCGACGAGTTCATTCTTGTCACCTGAAAAGCATGAGAGAGCTAGAATGAGTATAAGACTCAATAAGTAAGCTCTTAATCATACCCATGGTAGATGCTAGGGTACCATACTCCTTTCTTGTCATGTTCCTTTTCTTGTCTTGAGAACTTAGGTTCTTAAGTTTTGTTCTTGAGTTTTTATTTCTTACCATGGTTCGGGTTCTGAGTTTACATGGTTTTAATCT
>NC_036638.1:10815498-10889265 GCF_002806865.2 Cucurbita pepo subsp. pepo
TCGTCTTCTTTCTAGCTTCAACTATTGCCACGTACTCAGCCTCAGTACAACGCATTTTTGAAGCCTAGACGTCTCATCATCCATGGCTTGCTCCTACTTGGTTGTATTCTCCAACTGTAGGGCCTCATCAAAGGGTTCTGGTTCCCTTTCATCAGCAACAAATAGTGTAATGAAGGTACATACATATCTGGTACTCTGATAGTACAAGATGATCTTCTCAACACCAGTTCATGTGTCACTTGCTCCACTGTTGATTCCTCCGCAACAACCTCAGGAGTTTGTTGAGTATCTGCTACAAGATCACTTGGTGATTTTCTTCGTAATTCAACCTCAACTCTCACTTGCTTTGTTGTCTTGGAACCTTGCTCCACATCTGGTTCCTCAACAGTCGTCTCAGGAGTTTCATGAGTATCTGCTATAACCTCACTAAGTGAGTTTTCCTGCAACTCAAGCTCAACTCCCCCTTGCTTCGTGGTCTTGGAACCTTACTACACTTCTGGTTCCATTTCCAACCGCACTTTCTTCAATTCTCTAGCGGTCCTTGTGAAGTTAACTCGTTTCTGCTTGTTCATAACGTAGTTCTCACAACGACCCACATCAACAGATTTCAGACCTTCTAAAACTTCTTTCGCAGCTAGCCTCTTCATTCCTTTCGCGCTCATAGGTTCAAGTCTATTGTGCCGTAGACCTGAATTTGAAGCACTCTCAGCAACAGCAGCTATGTTCATAGGGTTCCAGATTTTGAGCCATGTGCTACCACCGTAGCACCCTTCATAATCTTCCACGAACCCTTCCCTAACTTTGTTGCATAACCTGTGCTGTCCAACTGACCAATAGAGATCAAGTTCCTTTTGAGAGCAGGAATATATCTGACATCCTTTAATGTCCACTGATTTCTTGCTGGAGTTTTTATGCAGACATCTCCTTTTTCTTTAATCTCCAAATCTTTGTTGTCGGTAAGATACACCTTTTCAAAATTTCTAGACTTGAAATTCTGGAACAACTCTTTATTTGGAGACGAATGAAAAGATGCACCTGAATCAAAAATCCAAGATTCAATCGAACTGTCCGCGCAAAGGATTAGAGCATCCCCAATGTCTTCTACTGAATTTATAGAATCATCGTCATCTCCAGATTTGTGATTCTGCTTCCTCTTTGGTATTGTACAACCTGTCCGAAAGTGACCTTTTTCTCCACAATTCCAAAACGTTACATTTGGTCTATTTAGAGATTTTTCTCGATTCTTTGATTTTGATCGCCCTTTGTTTGGGCCCTTCGGTTTACTTCTTCCCCTTC
Source organism: Cucurbita pepo subsp. pepo (assembly GCF_002806865.2). Classification (NCBI taxonomy): domain Eukaryota; kingdom Viridiplantae; phylum Streptophyta; class Magnoliopsida; order Cucurbitales; family Cucurbitaceae; genus Cucurbita; species Cucurbita pepo. The sequence goes on from NC_036638.1 coordinate 10,816,795, forward strand.
GATCAATACTGAGAGCATTGCCTGATGAATCTCCAGTTTCTCGTTTGCGAATACTTTCGCTGAGAACTACATCTCGAATTTCACCAAACTTCAGTCTATCAGATCCTCGGGAACTGCTGATTGCGGCAACAACAGTATCCCATGACTCGGGTAAGGATGACATCAAAATCAACGCTTTAATTTCATCTTCGAAATTAATTTCCACCGAACCCAGTTGACTTATGATCATATTGAATTCATTTATATGATCCGCAACACGTCCACCTTCAGACATCTGTAGATTGAACAATCTACGCATCAAATACACCTTGTTCATAGCCGACGGTTTTTCGTACATATTCGACAGCGCCTTCATCAGATCTGACGTTGTCATCTCCTTGATAATGTTGAACGCCACGTTTTTGGATAGCATCAACCGGATCAGCCCCAAGACTTGTTGATCCTTGAGCTTCCACTATTTTGTGGTCATGGTATCCGGTTTCACCCCCAACAGAGGTTCGTGAAGATCTTTCTAGTACAGATAATCTTCAATCTGCATCTTCCAGAAACCGAAATTGGATCCATCGAACTTCTCAATTTCAATCTTTGAACTTTCTATCTTCACAGATCGTGGTGAATTTCGCCTAGCTCTGATACCAGTTGTTAGGATCGCACAACAACGCACACGCTCGATCTAGATGAACACAAAGAATGGGATAGAGAAAAGTGCAAGGAGAACTCTGGCTAAAAGGATTTTTCTATTGACGACTTCACGTATGTACAGTAAAAGAGAATTACATANTTCAAAGAAAAGGGAAAGGGGCAACCAACAAAGGGGGCTAGCTTGCTTTCACTGGTGGCGAAGGGTCCAAAGAAAGGACACGTAGCCAGGGGCGAGTCACAAAATCCAATAGTGATAGTGATCTTTTCCTTCTTGTTCATCAATCGGAAAGAAAGAGAAACCGGACATTACGGTAAGACGTGAAAACACCCGATCCCATTTCGACCTCGATATGTGGAATCGTCATGCGCCATATGTACTGAGATTGTTCAGGAGACATGGTCCAAGCCCGGTGAAGAAAGAAATTCCAATTTCAAAGAGCTCGTGAGCTAATTCATGGTGCCAGAATTAGAGAAAGTGTCGTCACGTAAGTAACTGAGTGCTCTCCCTTTAATTGGTCGTTCTGTCATTGTCTTTTGGTTAGCTGATCACAAAAGAAATGAAATGAATGTCACGGGGATTGATCTTTCTTTTTCGTCTATTTTGTTCGATCTGCAAATCAAAGAAAAGTCCACTTCCTTCATTTCTTAAAACACATATACTGATCATCTTTCTTGTTGGCTTCTTCGCGTCGACTTAGTTTCCTGCTTGGGCTGGTGCCTTACTCATTTGGAGTGTATCTGGATCGGATGACAAATCCTCGGAGACACACTGAACTCTTGACTTTCCCAAACAATGCTCAGGATCTCGCTGAGGTATCCTCGTTAGAAGCGCACAAGCAAGTACCCCCGACACCTCTTCTTTCTCATTCACCTATTCATTCTCGCATATTCTCTCCTGTCCATTTCTATTGGTCGAGCAGCTTGCCTCGCTCCTTTGACGATAGATATTACCTGACCTTCTGTTCCTNACCAAGCTATAAATAAGCATCAGGCTCCATAACCTAACACATCCCTTTCGAGCCCAAGCCTACGGTTGCTTAGTCAATTAGCTTAAGGCGAAAGGTTGTCGAATGATAGAAGAAGCTATCTTAAGCTCCTCTTGCTGGGCTTGAATGCTGACCTTTTATTCAAAGAAAAGGGAAAGGGGCAACCAACAAAGGGGGCTAGCTTGCTTTCNGAGTCAGTATTGGCTCTTGTTAATCAAATGCGTAGATATGCTGAGAATTTGGAAGACGTTCGAGTAATTCAACAAAGAATTCTGAGNGAGTAATTGAACAAAGAATCCTGCGATCCGAAATTCAATTATATTGTTGTTGCTATTGAGAAAGAGAAAGATTTTGATTCCATTACTATTGATCAACTCATGGGCGGGCTCTCTACAAGCTCGTGAAGAAAGAATGAATGAAAAGGAGCCACAAACAAGTTCTTCTCTCAAAGCNAGAAAGAATGAATGAAAAGGAGCCACAAACAAGTTCTTCTCTCTGTCCTTGAAAGAAAAAAGAAGAGGAAGTTGTGATCTCAAGATAGGCTTTGTTGGGATTCGGTAAGAGCTCAAAGAGGTTGCTGCTTGACAGGAGAATCCATTTATGAAAGAAGGAACCTGAAGGTTATTTCAGGAGGTAAAGCTAGAAGAAGAACCTTTCTTTACATTAGAGTCAGTAAAAGGAAAAGAGAAAGGAAAGAAAGATCAGCTCATGAACCTGCCCCTTTGACTCTATGATCTGAGCTACTGAACCTGATGGAACTCTTTTACTCTCTCCTGCCTGTAACAAAGATTCTTTCTCCTTAACTACTGAACTTGTCCCTATTTATTCCTTCAAATACAAGGTAATTTATTCTAAACTCGCATATTCAATCCTTCTTTCACTCATTTACTCGACTGTAAACACTTCTTATTCATTCTCCTTCACTCCTGAACTACGGAACCTGAACCTATTTATTTATTCAAACACTGCTCCTTCCCCTAGTAAACAAGGGTATTTTACGATCTCTTCTCTTTTCTTTAACTGTAAACTCAATCACTACTGAACTCACCTTCTTTCACTCTTTAACTCTCACTCCTTCACTCGTATATTCTCTCCTTCTTTCACTATGTAAACTAATGAAGCTCTCCCTTCACTGTACTCCTTTTGAATGAGACGGAACTACTACCTTCAGTTCTTGGTTGTGAATTTACTCTCCTCCTGTAACCAAGGAAAGTTGAACTATAGTCCTCTCCGTTCTCTTTGCTTTCCTTTGATTCTGCTTGCTTGAAAGAATCATGAAAGAAAGATTTGCTCATGACCTGCCTTCTTCTTTTCCGATATGACCTGATTCACTGTAAAAGCTGCTAATGAATTGACTTTACTCTCTCTCTCAGTAAAAGAAAGATCAATACTTCTTCATTCCTTATTCATTCGACTAAACCTTCCTCTGTCTTGGTCTTCTGACTTGGTTGGACTCTGCCTAAACCTGAACCTATCCTTGGAGGTCTCTTTTGCTTTCATTTTCTCTTTCTTCTTCTTTCACTAGGGTTGAACTGTAAACAATCCTTATTAATTCTACTTTTGCTATTTCTTCTGTCACTCAAACACATAGGCTGAAGGATGATTCTTGAACTCGGTGAAGCAAAGTAGCTAATTCATTCCCTGTCCCTGAACTGTAAACTCTATCGATGCATTCTTCTTTTGCTATTGATTCTTGGGTAAATTCCGTTGTTATTGTGAGTAAGTGTGAGTTGTTATCAGTTCTTCCCTTCTTTCATTGAACGAGGTAAAGCTGCTGACCCTATGTATTCTTTCACTCTAGAATCTGAACCTTCTTTCACTCTTAAGGACCTTTTATTCAGGAATTGACGCTTTACCCTATTTTGAGGGCCATTTTCGAGTAATGTTAAAGGAAAGACTCAACAAAAGAAGAATTAGACTTTACAGGGAAAGGGAGAAGAAAATGAAAGATTCATTCGACAGAACTACTGAACCTATTTCTTCTTGATCCTTCCCTTATTTTAGGAGGTAAACAGGAGGATGATTCTTTCAAGACTCAAAAATGAGATTAAGCGAAGCGACTGAACCTTATACGATATTCCCTTCCCTCTTCCCCAATTTACCTTATGAATGAAATCCGGAACCCCTATTACCTGACCGGAACCTTTGACTGATGGAACAGGGTAAACTGGCCGATTCTTCTTTCACAAAGAGAGTAAATTAAATCCTCTCCCTATTCTTTATGGTCTTGCATCTTCGCTCCTCTCCCTACTTACTCCTATTAATGATCAAGAACTCTGTAACCTGTCCCTTCTTTCATTTCACTCGGTCAAGCTGATCGATCTTACCTCATTCCCTTCTTTCACTCTTGAACAAGGTAATGCAAAAGTCAAGACTCAACTTAAGATTAATTCTTGATCTTCCCCTGAAAGTGTTTCAAGTCTGAACTCTCGATTCATTCTTTAACTTATATTTTTCATTCAGTTCATGTGAACCTTTCACTCTTTACTCTATAGGCTGGATGGATGAGAATCTCCTTCCCCTATTGATTGAACCACTGTAAACAAAGATAAAGACTCCTTATTCCTTCTCGGATATTCAATCCTTCTTTCACTGGGTAAAGCATCTTCTATTCCATTGCCTTAACCTCTCCAACTCGTCTTCTTCCTTTCTTTACCTGAACAAAAAGAGTTGAGTCAATTCATATTCAATCCTGTAAACGAATAAAAGTCAAGAAAGATCAGCTGTGAGAGTACCACCCTGCATTGGACTTCTTTCACTGGGTAAAGCATAATCTATTCGTTCCTTAGCCTTTACAGTCTCGCTACTTGCTTCGCACCTTTCCCCACTTCCTCGTTGCTTCTTCCTTTCCCTACTTCGAGTCGGTTTTCATTCCGGCCATGGCAGTAATTATATGACACCGGTATGAATTTTCTCCTGCTGAGGAAAAAGGCTTAGGCATTTCCTGTGTTGGCATTCCAGCCTTCCTTCTCATCAATGATTCAAGATAAGCAAAATGAAAAGGATTCCAATTGAGCGTGGATTTACTTTGTTGGGGCGAAGGAGCTGGAACAAAACCTGAATTAGCAGACAATTATGCCGAGATATTCCTCACTTCCTCGGGGCGGTTCGGGGGTAACCGAGAGGAACGCGGATAAGAGATTTTGAAGGAGGTCCTCTGGATTACAAAGTCTCACAAGAAAGAGATTGGTCTCCTTTCCTTTGTTTGAGGAGTAGCAGGTAAGTAGTCGTCATTGGATTTTTTCGAAGTTCAAACCTCGCCTGCGTTGGCGTCTAGGCCTAAGAAGAAGCGAAGCCAGAATGTCAGAGCCTTCTTTCTCTGGTGAACAAAAATGATGAGCTGGAATTCCTCCCCAGAACTCGATCTACGGCGGGAATGAAAAAGAAGAGAGACTTTTGATCGAAATATGAACCAATGGGGAAGTTTCACTCCTAAAGAAGCACTGAATTCAGCCTCTCGTAATTTGATTGATTTATTTATTCCTTTTTTACATGCGGAAGCGGAAGACGAAAACTTCCATTTTAAAAATAATAAATAGAAAGTGACTTTACCCTTGCCTTACCCCTTGTTTAATTTGAATGAGAAATTGGCTAAACTAAGGAAAAAGAAATAGCAATAGATTTAGATTGAACCACAGTTGAATCAATTTAAAAAAGACCTCAAGTTAGGGATTTCTCAATCCGTAATCTTACTCCAATATCNCTGCGGTACCAATCAAAAAGACGGTTGTCGCTACTGGACGACGAAATGGATTTTGGAATATATTAGATATTCTCCCAAAATGGTACAGTTAAAAATCCTGCCGGTAAGGAAACCATTAAAAGAACACCCAATAACTTATTTGGCACGGAAATCCTTAAAAGAATACCCAATGACTTATTTGGCACTGTACGAAGGATTTGAAATAGGGGAAAGAAATACCATTCCGGCAATATTTCCAAAGGACTTGCAAATGGATCTGCGGGTTCACCAATCATTGATGGTCCTAGAACCGCTAAACCCACGTTACATGCAATAGTGCCTAGAATGACTACTAAGATCATTAGGCCATGCGGGTTCTCCGTAATAATGATGACCGATACCCTTAGCCAATTTAGCTCTTAATACTGTCTCATTCAAATCTGGTGTTATTAGGTGAATTATAATGGATCCATCCCCCGAAAGAACCGGACATGAGAATTTTGCATCATCCGGCTCGAGCACAAATCAAACGAACCAACTGGATGCAGATAAAAAATCAATGATTGATTCCATGTAAGAACAAATAGAGCAGATTCCGTTTTCCATAGAATTCTCCATTACACCTCATTCAGTTCTTACAGATAAATGCTCAATACCCAAGTAGGCTTACAAAGTTGATAATGTTCAAGTGCTTTCTGGGTCGTCTCAGACCTTGCGAGCTTTAGCCCCCAAATAGCATTAAAGGATACTTTTGACATCCAAAGCAAAGGATTTACTTCTTACTAATAGAGTCTAGCCTATGTCCTTCTTTAGATCCCTTCTTTCACTCCTATAGTATCATAAATCGAGTCAATGCAGAGGAAGTGAAATAGATAAAACATAATCTGAAGCCAGATGTATCACCTATTCTACTGGATCTTACGGAGCCTGGTCATGCACGACATGGTCAAGTCTGATCATAGATAGAAAAGATTCTCTTCAAGCGAACCAGCCTACCTTTTGTATGGAGCTTTCCTGGTGGTTGGAATAAAGACACATTTGGTTGTGAATCACAATGTGGCAGATAAAGAGACATATATATCCACATGGCCCAATCAATAGTTCAAGTCACACACTCCCTCCCATAATCTATTTTCTCTTCGAAGAATTCCCTGAAACTATGATTTTTCAATCAGACATATTTGCAGCAATGAAATACTCTTCTTCCTCCCCCGAGTAATCATAACTAACTAAGACGAAATATATTCTTTCTATTCTCTAGAAAGGACCAGAAATGCCTTGCTTACGTATCATTGGGAAGTGCATTAACATAAGGCAGTAAGAAGAGGTCAAAGTGTGTAAACTAGAAAAACGAGTCAAGGTAGATTGTCCCCCACTAGCACTTCCGCGTAATAACTCTAGCAAGACCCTATGTACTGGAAGAGCTTCCGGTACACCTGTTACAATTTTGACTGCCTGCCCAATAACCGGTCCCGAGGTAAGGAATAACCAGTTACACCAAAGGATGCGGTCAATACAGCCAGAACCACACCTGTAACCCAAGTCAATTCACGAGGTTTTTGAAATCCCCCAGCCAGTAAGTAAGATACACGCGAAATACGTGCAGGAGTATCATTACATTAAGACCATCTTGCCGACCATCTATGAAGGATTAACCAACCAAAGAAAGGGAGCTTCCGTCATTATATATTGAACAGAAGGAAAAGCCTCAGTAACGGTCGGACGATAGTCAAAAGTCATAGCAAACCCCCTAGCTACTTGTACTAAAAAACAAGTAAGCGTAATTCCTCCGTCACAAGAAAATATGTTGCCGTGAGGAGGAACTTGCTAGTTATATCATCTGCCTGAATTTCAAGACGTTACGTTCTTCGAACCAATCATACACTTTATTGAGATAGGGAACCCAAGGAGACCCCCCTCTGAGAACCGTCTATGAGAATTTCGTCTCGTCCGGCCGGCTCAAACAGAAAGACCCAAATACCGCTCGTAACGAATATGTGTACTAACAAAGGGTCAAACTTCTTCCTTAATGCAAAGTCTGATTTGTAGTTATAATGCCCAAATATCAAGTTGGCTCATTCTANAATCAATAGTTCAAGTCACACACTCCCTCCCATAATCTATTTCTCTTCGAAGAATTCCCTGAAACTATTATTTTTCAATCAGACATATTTGCAGCAATGAAATACTCTTCTTCCTCCCACGAGTAATCATAACTAACTAATTACAAATCTATAATTTCTATTCTCTAGAAAAGACAAGAAATGCCTTGCTTACTTATCATTGGGAAGTGCATTAACACAAGGCTAGTAAGAAGAGGTCCAAGTGTGTAAACTAGAAAAACGAGTCAAGGTAGATTGTCCCCCACTAGCACTTCCGCGTAATAACTCTAGCAAGACCCTATGTACTGGAAGAGCTTCCGGTACACCTGTTACAATTTTGACTGCCTGCCCAATAACCGGTCCCGAGGTAAGGAATAACCAGTTACACCAAAGGATGCGGTCAATACAGCCAGAACCACACCTGTAACCCAAGTCAATTCACGAGGTTTTTGAAATCCCCCAGCCAGTAAGTAAGATACACGCGAAATACGTGCAGGAGTATCATTACATTAAGACCATCTTGCCGACCATCTATGAAGGATTAACCAACCAAAGAAAGGGAGCTTCCGTCATTATATATTGAACAGAAGGAAAAGCCTCAGTAACGGTCGGACGATAGTCAAAAGTCATAGCAAACCCCCTAGCTACTTGTACTAAAAAACAAGTAAGCGTAATTCCTCCGTCACAAGAAAATATGTTGCCGTGAGGAGGAACTTGCTAGTTATATCATCTGCCTGAATTTCAAGACGTTACGTTCTTCGAACCAATCATACACTTTATTGAGATAGGGAACCCAAGGAGACCCCCCTCTGAGAACCGTCTATGAGAATTTCGTCTCGTCCGGCCGGCTCAAACAGAAAGACCCAAATACCGCTCGTAACGAATATGTGTACTAACAAAGGGTCAAACTTCTTCCTTAATGCAAAGTCAGATTTGTAGTTATAATGCCCAAATATCAAGTTGGCTCATTCCATTCATTCGTATTTCTATTGATCGATCATTAGGGGCCTCTTGAATCTTCCTTCTATTTACCTCTTTTTTCTTTGATTTGTGTGTAATGCGACTTGACTCTTGTTTTCTTTATTATTGATAGGAATTCTTAAGACCCTATGAATCAATGAAACCCTTACATCCTAGAACGACGATGATTCAAGAAAAACCAACCCCTTTCCTTAAAAGTTCCAACCTGAGTAAGAACCCTTGGACTTATTCAATGCTTACTCAATGACTGAATATCAAGACAAAGAAAGGTTTCTCCTTTCACCTAAGTCAGTATAAACATAAACGAAAGAATCAGATTTTGGGACTCTCACTTCTAACTCTTTTTTCGGAGTCCGGCCACGAGGTATGATAAGTATGACTCATAGTTCTCAGATTTGTTCTAATATAGTGTTTGGAATCTATTTCATATATTCTGTGCTCCAGATACTAGCCTAGACTGAATATCCAAGGAGATCAAATCATCTTGATCAAGATGACCGACTTCTTCCTTCTCTCTCGTATTCATAGGATCAATTCTAACAAGTCACACAACACACTCATATTCCGGAAATACAGAAAAAAAGAGATTCCACGATCGAACTACCAAAAAAGAGTGGGCTAAAGGAAACCTACATACTTTCTACTTGACTTTTGATTGAAAAGTTATTTAGGTAGATAGAGGGGTTCTTGTGAATCGAATCGAATTGCTTGAAATTCCGTCCAGCCAGTAAAATGGAAGAATGATCAATCTCCCCAAAATAATAGATAGGACAAATAGACCCATCGCGACACCCATCAAACAAAGGCCTAGTTCCCCACCCAGGAGCCACTTGATCATATTCCGACTTCAATGGTTGAAATAAATCCCCTACATTCATTCGTCTTGGCCCAGATTTAGAACTCTCCTCAACGGGTTGTGTAGCCTCATCCTATATTTTTGTTGATTCAGTGAGATCTGTTGACTTTGTATACCATTCCATTCCCTTGTAAATAAATGATCTTATCATAGTTGTGGTCTTTCAATTCTATAATAATGGAAACAGCAACCCTAGCCTAGTTGCCATCTCTATATCTGGTTTACTTGTCAGTTTGACTGGGTATGTATACTGCTATACTGCTTTTGGGCAACCCTCTCAACAACTAAGAGATCCATTCGAGGAAGACGGGGACTAGTTGAAGTACTGAGATAATGAGAAAGAATTAATTAATTACGCCTTTCTTTGTTATAGTTGGAACTTTAGGCGCGAAAAAGGATAGCGAAACAAATTCTTCCTAGAGTCGAGACTAAAAGGAATGTATATATAAACCAATATGCTTCCATAGATTTGATTTCGGTTTACAATTATAGCTTCCATACCAGGTTAGGTGGGATCTTTTTCAAAAGACCAAGCAAGATAAGAGTCAAAGAAATGAAAAGTCAGCATCTATGTCAAATCAAAAAAGAAAGAAGGACAAAGGAGGTAGGTTCGAACGTCACTCCTGACTTTTTGTGTATCGTCCAAATCAGGGGCAATCAATCCCAGCAAAGACATCTCGGAACAAGGTTCTAGCACCATGCCAAACAAATGGGGCCGAAGAAGAAGAGCAAAGCAAACGAAGCATGCCCAAAAGTAAACCAACCCACCCCTCTCCCTCTCGGTCTCGCTGTTTCACCCCTCGTAAACTATCTGAAGGTCAAGCTCCGGAACAGGAAGTCAAGACTATCGAAGAATCAATTCGACTTAACTGTAAGGAAAGACGAAAGATTCCTTCTTGATCTTGATCTTCTCCTTTCTTTCTTGAACTGTAAACTAAGAAACCGCCTTCCCCTTCTCTCACTCATTCACCTATTCTATTGGTCTGACTACTGAACCATTACCTATTTATTCAACTACTCGGTAAAAGACAAAAAGTCAAGAAAGAGAAGCAAGCTCAATCACCTTTGCTTTGCCTATTCCCTGTCCCTGTAAGAAAGATGAATTTTCGGATTCCTTCTTTCACTCCGTCACCTATTCTATTGGTCTCTTTTCTTGAACGACGAGGTAAAGCCGCTAATGAGTTTACTCTCTCTCCATGAACCTGTCTACTATTCCATTGCCGGAACCAAAGCAAAGACGGACGATATGACCTTGCTGGCCTTATTAAAGGAGGTGTAAAAGTAGCTCTTTCCTTCACCTCTCCCTTTGTTCTCGCTCTTTCACCCCTCGGCTTCGCGCCTATACTATTCTTGCACAAGGTAAAGCTCAATCATCTATTGATTCTCAGTCTCTTTTCTTTGCTCAATCACCTTCAAACACACTGGACTTTACACTTGACGGTTCTTTTCTTGATCTTCTACTTATACATACTGTAACCTAAGATAAGAAACCCCCTTGTCTTACTCTCTTATACCTCTTGAACTTATGGGTCGTCTCATTCTCCTCTTCTTTCTTTCCTGTAAGAAGGATAAATGATCCTGAACCTGATTGAAGGAGGTAAACTCTTCTCCTCAAGCGAGACCCTTTTCTTTTCCTTCTTTAACTCAGTCTTCGTCTTGGCTCCTTAACCGGAACCTTCTTTCTTTCACGAGGTAAAGTTAACTCCTTAATTACTGAACCTCTCCCTTTCACGAAGAGTAAATAAACAAAGACTCTTTATTAATGAGACAGATAGAACTCAAACATTGGGTAACTAGGCTGAGGATTGAATTGCCTCTACCTTCACTGTCAAAGATGAATACTCAAATGAGATAGACTGATTTCTTTCACAAGGGAAATAGATAGGCAGGCTGGATGAAAGGTCAAGCTCCGGAACACCCATTTCTTTCTCACCTCGTACAACTATCTCTCTCCTTAACTCAATCAATCACCTAGGCTTCTTTCTTTCTGTACTGTAGGTCTTAGTTCTAGCTTTCTTTTATTTATTGNCACTAGCACTTCCGCGTAATAACTCTAGCAAGACCCTATGTACTGGAAGAGCTTCTGGTACACCTGTTACAATTTTGACTGCTTGCCCAATAACCGATCCCGAGGTAAGGAATAACCAGTTACACCAAAGGATGCGGTCAATACAGCCAGAACCACACCTGTAACCCAAGTCAATTCACGAGGTTTTTTAAATCCACCAGTAAGATACACGCGAAATACGTGCAGGATCATCATTAAGACCATCATACTTGCCGACCATCTATGAACTGATCGGATTAACCAACCAAAGTTAGCTTCCGTCATTATATATTGAACAGAAGCAAAAGCCTCAGTAACGGTCGGACGATAGTAAAAAGTCATAGCAAACCCCGTAGCTACTTGTACTAAAAAACAAGTAAGCGTAATTCCTCCTAGACAATAAAATATGTTGACGTGAGGAGGAACGTATTTGCTAGTTATATCATCTGCAATCGCCTGAATTTCAAGACGTTCTTCGAACCAATCATACACTTTATTGAGATAGGGAAACCAAGGGGACCCCCCTCTGAGAACCGTATATGAGAATTTCGTCTCGTACGGCTCAAACAGAAACACCCAAATACCGCTCGTAACGAATATGTGTACTAAAAAGTTTCAAACTTCTTAATGCTATGATTCAATTTTTTCTATGAAGATACGAAAGAATCAAAATCCGAAAAGTCTTCTTTGTAGTTATAATGCCCAAATATCAAGTCGGCTCATTCGTATTTATATTGATCATTAGGGGCCTCTTGAATCTTCTATTTACCTATTTTTTCTTTGATTTGTGTGTAATGCGACTTTACTCTTGTTTTCTTTATTATTGATAGGAATTCTCTTGTTAAGACCCTATGAATCAATGAAATCCTTACATCCTAGAACGACGATGATTCAAGAAAAACCAACTTCTTTTCTTAAAAGTTCCAACGTGAGTAAGAACCCTTGGACTTATTCAATGCTTACTCAATGACTGAATTTCAAGACAAAGAAAGGTTTCTCCTTTCACCTAAGTCAGTATAAACATAAACGAAAGAATCAGATTTTGGGACTCTCACTTCTAACTCTTTTTTCGGAGTCCGGCCACGAGGTATGATAAGTATGACTCATAGTTCTCAGATTTGTTCTAATATAGTGTTTGGAATCTATTTCATATATTCTGTGCTCCAGATACTAGCCTAGACTGAATATCCAAGNAGCTTCCGTCATTATATATTGAACAGAAGCAAAAGCCTCAGTAACGGTCGGACGATAGTCAAAAGTCATAGCAAACCCCCTAGCTACTTGTACTAAAAAACAAGTAAGCGTAATTCCTCCGTCACAAGAAAATATGTTGCCGTGAGGAGGAACTTGCTAGTTATATCATCTGCCTGAATTTCAAGACGTTACGTTCTTCGAACCAATCATACACTTTATTGAGATAGGGAACCCAAGGAGACCCCCCTCTGAGAACCGTCTATGAGAATTTCGTCTCGTCCGGCCGGCTCAAACAGAAAGACCCAAATACCGCTCGTAACGAATATGTGTACTAACAAAGGGTCAAACTTCTTCCTTAATGCAAAGTCAGATTTGTAGTTATAATGCCCAAATATCAAGTTGGCTCATTCCATTCATTCGTATTTCTATTGATCGATCATTAGGGGCCTCTTGAATCTTCCTTCTATTTACCTCTTTTTTCTTTGATTTGTGTGTAATGCGACTTGACTCTTGTTTTCTTTATTATTGATAGGAATTCTTAAGACCCTATGAATCAATGAAACCCTTACATCCTAGAACGACGATGATTCAAGAAAAACCAACCCCTTTCCTTAAAAGTTCCAACCTGAGTAAGAACCCTTGGACTTATTCAATGCTTACTCAATGACTGAATATCAAGACAAAGAAAGGTTTCTCCTTTCACCTAAGTCAGTATAAACATAAACGAAAGAATAACATTTTGGGACTCTCACTTCTAACTCTTTTTTCGGAGTCCAGCCACGAGGTATGATAAGTATGACTCATAGTTCTAAGATTTGTTCTAATATAGTGTTTGGAATATATTTCATATATTCTGTGCTCCAAATACTAGCCTAGACTAAATATTTAAGGAGATCAAATCATCTTGATCAAGATGACCGACTTCTTTCTTCCTTCTCTGTCGTATCCGTAGGATCAATTCTAACAAGTCACACAACACACTCATATTCCGAAAATACAGAAAAAAAGAGATTCCAAGATCGAACTACCAAAAAAGAGTGGGCTAAAGGAAACCTACATACTTTCTACTTGACTTTTGATTGAAAAGTTATTTAGGTGGAGGGGTTCTTGTGAATCGAATCGAATTGCTTGAAATTCCGTCCCGCCAGTAAAATGGAAGAATGATCAATCTCCCCAAAATAATAGATAGGACAAATAGACCCATCGCGACACCCATCAAACAAAGGCCTAGTTCCCCACCCAGGAGCCACTTGATCATATTCCGACTTCAATGGTTGAAATAAATCCCCTACATTCATTCGTCTTGGCCCAGATTTAGAACTCTCCTCAACGGGTTGTGTAGCCTCATCCTATATTTTTGTTGATTCAGTGAGATCTGTTGACTTTGTATACCATTCCATTCCCTTGTAAATAAATGATCTTATCATAGTTGTGGTCTTTCAATTCTATAATAATGGAAACAGCAACCCTAGCCTAGTTGCCATCTCTATATCTGGTTTACTTGTCAGTTTGACTGGGTATGTATACTGCTATACTGCTTTTGGGCAACCCTCTCAACAACTAAGAGATCCATTCGAGGAAGACGGGGACTAGTTGAAGTACTGAGATAATGAGAAAGAATTAATTAATTACGCCTTTCTTTGTTATAGTTGGAACTTTAGGCGCGAAAAAGGATAGCGAAACAAATTCTTCCTAGAGTCGAGACTAAAAGGAATGTATATATAAACCAATATGCTTCCATAGATTTGGTTTCGGTTTACAATTATAGCTTCCATACCTGGTTAGGTGGGATCTTTTTCCGGATAAAAAAAAACCAAGCAAGATAAGAGTCAAAGAAATGAAAAGTTANCTCACGGTTTCACCCCTTTCCCTTGGACTGCTACGAAAAACCCCGATTGCAAAGTAGCACGATCTATCTAGTTCACTCATTTCACCCAATGGAGCACGTCTAGCATATTGTTTCATAGTAGCAGCTATAACTGACTCCCTTGAGTTCACCACNGGAAGACGGGGACTAGTTGAAGTACTGAGATAATGAGAAAGATTTATGCCTTTATTATAGTTGGAACTTTAGGCGCGAAAAAGGATAGCGAAACAAATTCTTCCTAGAGTCGAGACTAAAAGGAATGTATATATAAACCAATATGCTTCCATAGATTTGATTTCGGTTTACAATTATAGCTTCCATACCAGGTTAGGTGGGATCTTTTTCAAAAGACCAAGCAAGATAAGAGTCAAAGAAATGAAAAGTCAGCATCTATGTCAAATCAAAAAAGAAAGAAGGACAAAGGAGGTAGGTTCGAACGTCACTCCTGACTTTTTGTGTATCGTCCAAATCAGGGGCAATCAATCCCAGCAAAGACATCTCGGAACAAGGTTCTAGCACCATGCCAAACAAATGGGGCCGAAGAAGAAGAGCAAAGCAAACGAAGCATGCCCAAAAGTAAACCAACCCCTTGGACTGCTACGAAAAACCCCATCGGATTTCAAAGTAGCACGATCTAATTCAAAAATTTCACCCAATTGAGCACGTCTAGCATATTTTTTCACAGTAGCAGGATCACTATAACTGACTCCATTGAGTTCACCACCATAGAACTCAACAGTTACACCGACCTGTTCAACACTATACTTCGATTCTGCTCTTCGAAAAGGAAGATCGCCTCTAACAATTCTGTCGCTGTCTACCAAAACAACCGGAAATCTTTTCAAAAAGGGTCGGCATACGACGTACAAAAAGTGCGCGCCCTTCTTTCTCTCTAAAAGGGTGTCCTAACCACCCAACAGCTATTCCATCCCCCTTGTCCATGGAACCCGCTCTGAATAATCTACCTTTTGCGGGATTATTCCCGATGTAATCATAAAAAGCTCATTTGTCTAGACCAAGCTTATGAGAAACTTTGATTTTGGCTAGCCCGGCACTAACCCTTCGATATATTTCTTGCTGGAAGTACCCCTGATCCCATAACTAGTGGGACCAAAGAATGAAATCGTGGTAGTTGCTGAACCATACCATATAGTTCCAACAACAACAAAAGCTGCAAACAAAGACAGCAGGCAGCGATACTACTCGAAAGGACGGTTTCATTCCCTCCCATACGTCATCCTTTCTTTGTATAGACGTTGGGGCGGATGAACACTAAGATAGAATAGGCCCGCTAATATACCCAATCTACCTGCTACAATATGATGAGAGGCTATTCCGCCCAGAACAAAAGGATCAAACCCTTGGACACCACACGCAGGATTTACAGCTTGTACCCTCAAAACATATTGAAATCATAATAAATAAATAAAAAAGTAAGGGAATATAATAAAATTTAAGAAAAGAAAGTTGATAAATACAAAAATTTCACTACACAATTTATGTGCTTCCATAAATTATAACAAAATAATAAACAAAAGTTATTGGGCCAATATCCAAAGACGAAAAGAACAAAGGGGTGGTGATATTGTTATGATTGAGACAACGAATAAATTAATGGTACGAACGGCTAGCTGTTGGTCTATTTTTCAACTGCTTCCATAAAATATTCAACTACGTATGAATTAAGTTACATTGAATGTCTTGAACCAACTTTGTTACATAAAATAATGCCCATCAAACCATGTCCTTTAAGTTTTGGATTTGTCAATCTTAATTGACTGTCTCAAAGAGCTGCAAATCTTCGATGGCCACATCTCACAATGAATCCTCTCGAAAGGTGTTGATCACTGGGGTTAGCAAGGGCTTAGGAAGAGCTTTAGCCTTGGAGCTGGCTACCCGCGGCCACACCATAATCGGCTGCTCACGTGATCAAACCAAACTTGATTCCCTTCAAGAACAGCTTTCTAAGTCCTCTCTAATTCAGCATTTCCTCTTCAAACTCGATGTGGTATGTAAGTATTTGAATTCCACTTCACAAATTTTACAAAAACTAATTGGAAANTTTTTTTTTTTTTTTTTTTTTTTTTTTCTGTAGAAATCGAACGACAACGTTGAAGAATTTGCACAAATTGTGAGAAAAGAGAAACTTATTCCTGATATCATTGGTATTTTCGATAATTCGTTTATTAATTTGTTATACAAAAAAACGGGTAATGACGTAGTTTTTGGATGTATCATAGTGAATAATGCAGGTTTGGCTCATGGCAAAGCCAAGATATGGGAACTTGATGCGCGAGATTTTGATAATGTTATTGACACCAATATCAAAGGAACTGCAAATATTTTACGTCATTTCATTCCACTTATGATGCATAACAACTACGGAATTATTGTTAATATGTCATCGAGTGCTGGAAGATCTACCCATGCAGATGTACGTGATTGAATATTAACATCAATTTTATACCAAGATTTTTAAATTATCTCTGATTAATTTTAAATTTTGTATCATTTCGAGTATCTAAATGTTTTCATGTGGTTATAACTCATGATGGTATATTTTGGTATCGGTAGTTTGCACCATATTGTTCGTCCAAATGGGCAATTGAGGGATTAAGCAAATCTGTGGCAAAGGAGCTACCAAAGGACATGGGAATTGTAACATTAAATCCAGGCTCTATATACACAGACATGCTCGTTGTATGCTGTGGTGATTTAGCCGCGAAATTTCAATCTCCTGAAAAATGGTATGTGAATACTATTATTCATTTGCTTTTTTTATCATTTCATTATTGGATTAGTTTTTCATTTTAAAAATAAACGGGGCGAGGCGGGACAGCCGTTACAGATGACCATGGGTCGGAAATGGGAATCCTTATCCACCTCCATCCGCGCCCCCTATTTCATTCTCCATTCATAAATCTTAATAAATCAATATTTTTTGTCCATAACATGATTGGGCTTATAAGTTCGTTTTATTCATATAACAGGGCTATTAAAGCAGCAACAATGATCCTTGATTTAACGCCAGCCGATAATGGAGAGTCTCTCACCGTTAATAATCCACGTGAACTATCCTCTATGTAATTTTCGTTTTATATATTTTAGAAGTCTTTTAAATTTGCATTCTCTTCACAACTAAATAAGTATGATGGTCGTAATGTTATATTATTGGATAATGTTCCTAAAGTATGGTTGGAGATTGCCCATTTGGATTTCTTATTAAGAAAAATTTTAATTCTATTTTTGAAAATTAACAATTATATTCAAAATAATGAACCTATGATAAAATTTTAATCTAAATAACATATAATTTATATTTTATATTTATTAGATAGATTAGATATTATTGTTATCATAAATGTTTTCATTCTTCAAAGTGGAGATTCAGCCATTGAAGAAACCAACGGTGGAATTTGTTTTTCTCTGCCGGCGAGAGTTGTTTGAAGATACCGACGGCTGACTTTGTTTTTGTATGCCGGCCACAATTTTTAACCCACGCTATATCCAATAATATTCCATAATATTCCATTGCGGTCATAGGATTTATTAAATACAATAAATACTATTTGAGTATATACTCTCCTTTGATCCCATTTAATATTCTTGATTGATTTTCTCTCGAGTTTGATTGACAAAGAATTCTTCCACATCATATGGGTATTTCATTGCATCCAATAGGCTGAATTTATCAATAATTGTACAAGTCAATTATGTATAGATTTTAGGATTTAGATATTTTAGATTTTTTTTTTTTATAGATATTTTAGAAATAAATGATTAAATATTTTAAGAATAAATTATATAGTCCTTGATATAAATACAAGTTCACCCTACTAAGGTTTTTAGTGGAAGGAATTCCGAGCAGTCTCAAGTAAAAGCAAAGTGTAGTAGTATTTTACAAAATGTCTTGTAATCTCTTCTCGATTGGTGTTAATAAAGAGTGCAAGTGTTTCCCACAAAGAGTTATGTTCATAGGTTGGTATAAGTTGTATCATCTCTTGAAATTCTTAATATGCTCTATGGTTACATCTCTATCAACCACACAAAGAGTTATGTTCATAGGTTGGTATAAGTTGTATCATCTCTTGAAATTCTTAATATGCTCTATGGTTACATCTCTATCAACCAAAGAAGAGATGTTAGAGCACATTTAAGATGATAAGTTGCCAAAAGAAGCATGGGACACATTCGTAATGTTGTTCTCAAAGAAGAACGATACGAGACTACAACTTCTAGAAAACGATATGTTATCAATCTCACAATATAACATGACAATTGCTCAGTACTTCCATAGGGTCAAGTCGATACGTCGGGAGATTACTGAACTAGATCTGAAGTCTACTATTAGAGAAGCTTGTATGAAGAGAATTATTATCCATAAATAGCGACCATAATATAGAAGTTTTGTTATTCCTATACAAGGATGACCTACTCAACAATATTTGTAGAGTTTGAAAATTTGGTGCCAGCCAAGCAAATAGGAGGCATCATGATAGAGAGTGAAGAAGAAACACTCTACACAAGTAAAAGTTTGAGCAACAATAAGCCATATGGATACAAAAATCGTGACAAAGGAAGAGTCCACCAAGGAATTGCACAACTTGAGAGAGCTCAGAAGAACAACCTTAAGATTTCTCAAGGAAAGAGATTTGAAGGTATTTGCTACCATCTAAAAAGGAGATGGAGGAGGAATGAGATGTAGAGGTACTACATGGCTTAGAAGAAGACGAGCTAGGACTCATTATGATGGTGAGAGAGCATATCAATTATGAGAATGAATAGATCGTAGATTCAGAATGCTCAAACCACATGACTGGCAATTAGAGAAAATTGCAAGACAAGAAAGAGTACAAATGAAGTCGTATGGTATGCACAACAACACACAATTGTCAATTGCTTAAATCAGCAATACGACAATCGTGCCGGTAATAAATCTAACATAGTGTCTTTACATAATGTTTATCATGTATTGTATATGAAGAAGAACTTGTTGTTAGTGTTGCAAATAACAACATTAGGAAACTACGTCTTGTTTGGGTTAGAAGATGTGAAGTGAAATTCCATGTAGGTGTCAATATAATAGAAAAGCCAACGAGGGAAGGATGAAGAGTGAAGTCCATTTATGTCCTATCTGCAGATTTTGCCTAGGTAAACAACACTTGGAAGAATGAGACAATAGATCTATGACATGGAAAATTGGAAGAATGAGACAATAGATCTATGACATGCAAAATTTGGACATGTTGGCTACCATAAGTTGAAGCAAAATTGGGACATGTTAGCTACCATAAGTTGAAGCTAATTATGAAGAAATTCATTCTCAAAGATATACCTCAACTTTAAATCAAAATAGATGTTGTTTGCGCTGGTTGTCAATATTGTAAAGCTCATCAGTTACCATGCAAATAATCAAAGTTTAGAGCAAAGAAACTATTAGAGTTAATTCACTCTCATTTGTTTGATTCAACCAAACATACATCAATAAACAAGATGTGATATATGGTGACGTCATTGACGACTACTCAAGAGATGTGTAGAATTTTTTTTATGAAAGAAAAGTCTGACACATTCTCAAAATTTCAAGAATTAATGATCGAAGGAGAAGTATGAATAAAGATTCGTTGCCTACGTCCAGATAATGGCAGATACTACACGTCAGATGAGTTTAATCAATATCTACACAAGTGTGGGATACGTGATCAATTTATATGTGCCGACATGCCACAATAAAATGGTTTAGCATAAAGAAAGAATCGACATGTTTCAAAAATCTGTCGAAGCATGTTGCACGCAAGAATGTTCTAGAAAAATTTTAGCTGAAGCTATGTGAAATGTTGCCCATTTGATCAACAAGCTTCTCAAGCCAATACTAGGTTTCATCTCACCATTTAAGACACTATGGGATATGAAACCTACAAGGCTCGACTCATAATTTGAGGGTTCTCTCAACAATATGAATTAGATTATGATGAAACGTTTGATCTAGTGGTGAAGATCACTACCGTATGGGTCTTGCTAGCACTCGCGACAAGTAAAAATTGGAAACTTTGGCAGATAGATGTGAAGAATGCTTTCTTGCACGGAGAGTTAGACAGGGAAATTTGCATGAACCAACTAAAGGGATTTGAGAGTGCAACGGATCGTATTTAGCTATGTAAGCTTAGAAACCTCTTTATAGATTGAAGAAAGCACCAAGAGCTTAGTAGGGTAAGATTGCTGAATTTCTTATTTAAAGTGGTTATTCAGTTGCGTATGTGGACTCAAGCTTGTTTATCAAAGAAAGAGAAGAAAAATTTGCAATTATGTTGGTTTATGTGAACGATTTGATTATCATTGGGACGATGAAAGAGAAATTCATCAAACAAGCGAAAATCTATCGGTGCGCTTTCAAATGAAAAGGCTAGGAGAGCTTAAACACTTTTTGGGCCTAGATGTTGATCGCATATATGAAAAATTATTTCTCTGCCAACAAAAGTATACAAGAGATATACTTCAGAAGTTCGGCATGTTAAGTACAAGCAAGTCTCAACATGGATGGAGACAAATTTCAAGATTTATGCACATGAAGGCTGAGTTAAATGATCAAATGATATATCACAACTAATAGGTAGTCTTATCTACTTAACTTTAACTCAACCTGACATTTCTTATCCTGTTGGAGTCATGAGTCGATACATGCAAAGTCTGAAGAAACCTCATTTGGATGCAGTTCGACGGATCTTAAAATATGTCAAAGATACAATCGACTATAGTTATTTATACAAAATAAGTGAAGATTACTAGCTAGTTGTATACTATGATGTTGATTATGTAGGAGAACCTAATATCTGAAGCTCAACTACTGGGTATGTGTTTAAGTTTGGTCTGAGAACAATTTCTTGGTGTAGCAAAATACAACCAACAATATTATTGTCAACTACAGAAGCAGATACAGAGCACCAGCTGGAGTAGCTCAAGAAAGTACATGGTCAAAACTCTCAAGGGAGGATTTGCACCAAAAAATTGACTATCTACCACTTCATTGTGACAACTAATCTATCGTTCACCTAGCAAAAAATTCAGTGTTTCATGCTAGAACAAAGCATGTGGAGGTGCACTACCATTTTATTAGATAGAAAGTTCTCAAAGAAGAAAATGAAATGCGACAGATCTAGACAAATAGTCAAGAGACAAACTTAGTTACAAAAGGGTTGAATATTGACAAATATAAGGGCTTTCGCTATCGACTAACATGGTATGACAAATGGAGACTAGTGTTGGGGGACTGTTTAAAGATTATTACTAGCCCAATAAAATCAAACTTAATAATTATATGAACGTATTGTGTATGTATTTTAGGAAAATAATTTAGGTATGTTATGAATAGAGATACTAGGTATTTTAGGAAGATAATATGGTTTAGTCAACGAAACAACTTCATACTTTCTAACCTTCTTTTCGTGGTCAAAATATGAGGTTGGCAAATGATATCAAGAAAATTTTTAAACCGTATTTCACGATGCTTTTTCTTTAGCCCCCGAGGAAAAAGTGGTCGTGGTAGTAGCGATAGAAGTATGACACATCTAATGCCTCTTCTTGTTCTTTCCCTAATATTTTCTACATTACCACTTCAATTTGAACTTCTTTAGAACTTAATTGAATGATACTGCTTTCCTGGTTGCACAACATCTTTATTTTCCTGAAGTTTGTCACTTCTTAACCCATAATAAAGGGCTTTCCTGTAACACGGGATCCTCGACCATAACTAATTTTTTTTTTTTTTTTTTTTTCAAACTTTTAGAATTTTATTAAACATCTTAGAGGTCACATAGGTAAAANTTTTTTTTTTTTTTTTTTTTTATCAAACTTTTAGAATTTTATTAAACATCTTAGAGGTCACATAGGTAAAAGAGAAAAATACTTACAAAAAAAGAAAAAATTTAAAATAAAATAGTAGTAAAATAGACAAATGGTTGATTACCCTGTAGGGATATTTTTGTCCTCTTGGCACCCTTTCTTAACGAGGAATTTGTGATCGATTGTGATTAAGGAGTAAGAAAGTAAAAGAATGAAGAAAAAGAAAGAGCCAAAAAAGAGAGAAAAAAGACTTGAGAGAGTCGAATACCTTTCGATCTGGTTGTTTTAAAGTCTTGTTAGGATCGCACAACAACGTGCACACTCGATTTAGATGAACACAAATAACCTGAGAGAGAAAATGCAGAAGAAATATTAGCTAAAGGTTTTGTATTGATGACTCGAGATATGTAAACTCATAGAGAGACAAAAAATGAAGAGAGTACATCTTCAAAACATTGAGGGTAAAGATATATATATATGGTTTCAGTTTACTATCAAATATAACCACCTACTAATATCTACTATATACATATATATCTCTTACACCTTTTTACTCTAAGTAATGATTTACTATATATTTTCCATATATAGTTTTACTATTTATAACAATTATATAAACTATAAATAGGTGGCCGACTCCATATCACACTAATTCTGCCATTTGGAGACTCATGCAGTCAAAGATTTCATTTTCAAATGACTATCTGCATCATGAGTGCATCATATCAATTGAGGCTTTGTATAGCCTCAAGTTCCAACGTCAACACATTTTTTCAATATGTTTGTTGGATTCTTTTCCCCTTCTATCTTCTCCAAACACATCACCATCTTCCACGGACCTACAAGTGCAATGATATCACCTTCTATGTTTTTTGTTTGAATGATAGACTAAGTTCAATTGATGACACTTTGACTATCTGTATAAAGAATATTCTTGTGCTGCTTCTTGCCCAATTCTTCTAAATAGTCTATTATCCATTTCATATTCTTTCTAGCTTCAGCTATTGCCACATACTAAGCCTCAGTAAATGAAAGAGCAACGTATTTTTTGAAGCCTAAACATCCCATCATCCATGGCTTGCTCCCTCTAGTTCATCAACAACAGTCTCAGGAGTTCCTTAAGTATCTTCGACAACATCACTAAGTGAACTTTTCCCCAACTCAACCTCAACTGCCACTTGCTTCGTTGTCCCAGAACCTTTCTTCTCTTTGTTCTTGTACATGACATTTCATCAAAAGTCACGTCACAATGTCTCAGGATTCTCTTGTTCTTGACATCCCAAAACTTATACCCAAACATGTCAGAATCATAGCCTATGAGGTAGCACTTCACAGGCTCAGCATCAAGCTTATCACTCTACTCGGGATCAACACGAACATATGTAGTACAACCAAAAGTTCTCAAGTGAGAGTACTTGAGTTCTTTTTCTGTCCATATTTCTTCTGGCAATTTGAATTCCAAGTGTACTGATGACCCTCTATTGATCAAATGGGCTATTGTGTTCACAACACACCCGAGAATGTATTTGGTATTCCAGAATGAATCATCATGCTTCTTGCCCGCTCATTCAATGTTATGTTCATTCTTTTGGCAACACCATTTTGTTTTGCCTTACCGAGAACTATCCTCATTAATCTAATTCCCTCAGCTCCAAAAATGTTTTAAACTCTGACTTGTCGCACTCTCCTCTGTTGTCAGACCTCAGACATTTGATCTTTAAGCCAGTCTGATTTTCAACTTCAGCTTTCCACTTCTTGAAGTTGGCAAACACATCTGATTTGTGCTTTAAGAAATAAACCAATACCTTCCTGCTGAAATTACCGATGAAGGTGATGAAGAACTTTGATCCACCAAGTGATAAAATTGGAGATGGTCCCCAAACATCTGTATGGACCATTTCGAGTCGTACTTTCTTCAATTCTCTGGCAGCCTTTGTGAAACCAACTCGTTTCATTTTGCTCATAACTTATCTCTTACAAGGACTCGTATCAACAGATTTCAGATCTTCCAAAACTCCTTTCGCAACTAGAAACTTCATGATGTAAAAGTAATTAAATCTTGTAATGTCCGCTTACCAAGAACTCGATTCACAAACACTACGGCGGACTAAGATTAATTTTTCAAAAAACATTGTATATTTTAAAACTAGTTAAAAGAAACCGCTATAATTTAATATATTTGTGATAAAGATACATACATCACAACTGACACAACCATAAACATCTAGTTTGAAAATAGGACCAAAGTAGATAACATCAAAAACACGAACTCAGATCTATAGGTAGGATCTAAAGTCTCTAGCTCGTCCATCCCACTGTCTCAGTTACACTGCATCTCGTTTATATAAAAAGTAAATTAAAAATAAATTTTTGTGAACAATTAATTTACATAGTAAATCATTAACTTATTCTTAACTAGTTACCTTAATTATCTTTTCACCTTCCATAGGAAGGTGTTTGGTATGGGATTAGGTCCTCAATCAAACTATTCCACTATTTCTCTAATTTCCAATGAAGTTTTAGGTAACGCTATATATTTTTAAGTATCTTATTGATCCTTTACTTATTTACTCCCTTTAAACTTATCCTGAATTTCAAATTTATATGTAAAATTTGCTCGCGATCTAATACAGTCCGTCTACTAAATACTATGACACCTTAAAATAACATTTATCCTCACGATAAAAAATACTCATGTTCTGAACTTAGCACTCAACACGTCAGTGAGGGGTTTCACGAGGTGTAATAGACTAATTTAGCTACATGTCCTCAATTCTATCCTCCAGCCTCTAGAAGTGTACGGGAGGCCTACTCGTTACTAGAGTTCCTTTCTTAAATTTTTAATGTCTACATTGTACTATGATGCACTATGACATATCTATACCATGATACATAATAATACATTATGTCAAGCTCATAAGCGTAAACTAGAGTTCTACAACATACATACTACTCGTGAACTCTAATATGCTCATATTCTGTGCATGCATTTATGATTGTTATAATTTAAGTCAATCGATTCACGTGCATTTATCATAACTCAGCTCCAAATCACATGGTTGATAAGCTACTTACCAGTATCACTTAAATTATTTCTCGTATAACACGTTCTTAAAAGTGGTTATCTATTCACAATTTATTCCAATTACACCTATAATCAATAATTTGCAATGTCATATGGACATTATTGATAGAATAGATCAAAAGAAGTTGAACAGGACGAACTTGAGCTCGCCACGCACTCTCACGCGCCTGCACGCGCTGACATCCTTGGTCAGCCCTGCATTTTTCGAGATTTTTTTACGCCTTCACGTACGTAGCCTTAGACCTAATTCTTGTTTCAATTTTCTTGAAATACGCCTAAACCTTCTCGAATCTCGATTTTGAATCAACTTTGGATGGGTTTTGTTTCTGTGTTTATTCTTTGTTTTCTCGCTCGACCTTACGTAAATCTACAAAGAAAATGCCCCATGATGTCTCTTAATCTTCTTCCAACTTACCTATTTCCACACCACTTAAGATTAAACCCCCACCCACGTGTTTCCCTTTTTTCTTTCCTCATGACAGTAGCATGGTTGCTGCTGTTTTTTTTTTTTTTCATTATACAATTATTCATTTCTTTATCTTTTTTTTATTGTTATTATTATTATTATTTAATCTAGAATATAACAATTTACGACAACTTTTATGAAGAAATTCAGGGTTAGGGTTGAATTCGATCCGATGGCAGAGTTCCTTTTAATAATGAAAAACATAAGTGAGATCGAGAGTGTGATCTTCATTAGTGTTCACGACGTTTAAATAGGATGCAAGCTACCAACTAAGTCCTACCAATAAAAGAAAATATACTACCAAACGGAAAACATAGAAGAAAATATACTACCAACCAATTATTAAAGATAAGAAGAAAATACACCAGAACCAACTCCTAAACATAAGGGGGAAAAATACTATATAACATATATTCGACAATTAATTATATTTATACAACCAAATATATTCCACAAATATTTTTATATTTTAAATCAATTTTCATAATACTCCTACTCAAGTTGGAGAGTGTATGTCAATCACACCCAACTTGTCCTTGAGAAAAGCAATTCTTTTCAAAGCTTTAGTTTAAACATATGCCAGTTGTATTTTAGTCGAAACATAACATGGTTTG
This sequence comes from Cucurbita pepo subsp. pepo, assembly GCF_002806865.2. Classification (NCBI taxonomy): domain Eukaryota; kingdom Viridiplantae; phylum Streptophyta; class Magnoliopsida; order Cucurbitales; family Cucurbitaceae; genus Cucurbita; species Cucurbita pepo. Next base: position 10,843,156 of record NC_036638.1, read on the forward strand.
ATAATTTCAATTTGTAATTTTTTCCAAACTATATGGCAATCTATTTAAATGTGCTCCGTACGTTCGTAAAAAGCTGGATTGGCTGCTATATACAATGCTGCTTGATTATCATGATACAACAATGTTAGTCCAGAAAACGAAATTTTCAAGTCTTGAAGAATGTATCTTAGCCAAGTAAACTCTAAACAAGTATTTGTCATAGCTCAAAACTTGGCCATGGATGATTTTAACACATTGGTTTGCTTTTTAGACTTGTAAGAAATAACTGAATTTCCATGGAAGATGTGTCAAAACAAATAAAGGGAGCAAAAAGAACAATTTGAAGGGAGAGATCTTTCGGAACAAGGAACCTTAAGCACTTATCTTTTAATTCTCTTTGTCGTTGTTGTTCGGGTGAAAAAAACATACATCTCATGAGTATTTAAAGTGGAGAAGCATTAATTTGTTTCCTAAACCTTCTCCTCAAGTTAAGAACCACTAACAATCTCCCTAATTAAATCATAAAACTTGGTTCACAACCACAAAACTTGGTCAGCAACTTGAAATTCTCTTATAGTTGTTCTATAAGTTAGTAACTTATTCTACTTAAGTCAAGTTTAAAAGCTCACAATCTCCTCCATAAACTTGACATTGTTCATGATTCTTCACTCCTAGCAATTTCTGCATCTTTGCAAACTTAACCCTTGCTAGGGCCTTGGTTAGAATATTAGCACGTTGCTCTCTAGTGCATACAAACTTCACAATGATTTGTCTCACACACTCACAAATGAAAAGGAAGCGAGTGTCAATGTGTTTACTGTATCCGTCAAATACCGGATTCTTCATCAGTGCAATCGCAAATTTGTTGTCGACGTACAGAGTTACCGGCTTTAGTTTACTTCTAGTCGCTTCACTCGACAAATTTCTCAGCCACAACGCTTGGCACGTCGCAGCTGTTCCTGCATGAACTCGGCCTCATAGGAAGATAGTGCAACAGTTCACTGCTTCTGAGATTGGCAAGAGATTAAATTTCCATTGAGATCAAATGTCATTCCTATGGTGTTTTTTCTATCGTCAATGTCTCCAGCTAAATCACTATCGGTAAAATCATGTAATACCCAAGCCTTGACGAAGAACTTAAAACCTAATTTTTCTTCTTTAAAGTCAAACTTTCAAGATTTGATCGAAGGTTTTAAAGACCAAATTTTGACCTGAAGTAGAAGAGAAAAATGTTTAGAAAGATCTCAGGAACTCAAGAAGTATATAAAAGAAAAATGGTGGAAAATTAGAAAAATAGTCAAAGTTAATCTCGGAGAAATAATTTGGTCATTATATCCTCTCCTCCCACATTAAGCACCTGAATTGAGGTTAGTACAAGATAAGGAAAGAAAGGAAAGGAAAGAAAGGAAAGGAAAGAGAGGAAAAGAAAAGAACAAGAAAATAGAGAGAGAATGTTCCCCAGAATGTTCTACAGAGGGAAGGAGAAGTAACCGTCACAATTTCAATTCGACCATGAGAAGTCCGATTTTGGCCGAGATTTCTTCATTAATCCTTCACAGAACATATGAGAAGTATTCTGGACCTTTGAATCGTCCAAAATCGTCAAGGAACGAAGAAAATCCGTAGGCAAGTTATTGAACTTTTGCTTTTGGATTTTCCTCGAATTTGTGAGAAATATTGGGAGTTAGATTATGAAATTTGAGTATGCTAATCTAGAGAGGATTGTGCAGATAAGCTGTGAAGGGAATCGTGATCGATTCGGATAAAAAATAGGAGTTCTGACGTTCACCAAAAGATGTAGGTGTTGATATTTCTTACCAACTTTAGACTAAGTTTATTACGTGTGTTTAGAATTAAATTAAAAAAAAAAAAGAATTAAATTAAAAAAAAAAAAAACCTACTTGTAGATGGATGTAAACTCTACAAGTCTCATGACAGAATCGTGTTAATATAAGTTATATAGAATGAAATAAAAAAATACAAAAAAAAAATGGAAAATAATTGATTTTCTGGAAAATCGCAGCGCTGTAAAGGAAGAAGACGAACGGTAGGGAGAGGGCCGCACTTCGTCGAAAAGAAGGACACGTGTCAAGCATGCATTAGTCGAGAAAAATCATAGAAAAACCTATGTCGGGTAGGATTCAAAGACCAGTGCCCACTACCAAACCTGATAACCTGGCGCGACCCAGAATACCGACCCGATTCGACACCTAATCACTAATTGCCACGTGTCATGCACTCTTAACTTTGGCTGACTGTTTAGCTCGCGCCACGTGGTAATACCTCAGCGTGCATCTTCCCTCCCTCATACACATCGGATTTAGTAATNGAAGCTTTAACAATTTATGGACTGGTTGTAGCATTAGCACTTTTATTTGCGAATCCTTTTGTTTAATCCTAAAAAAATTACGTATTTTTTTCGTATTTTATTTACTTGGACTTGCTGCTCTTGCTTTTTCGAATTATATGCTCGAGTTATATGAAGCTTTCACTCCTACAATTACTTATTCGTTGGGACAATAACCTATGGGAAGGATTGATTTGAGGATGAGGCATTAGCATACTGACTCGCCTTCTTCCTTCCCTTTTTTAGTCCAATCTCGAATGGAACTTTTTTTTTAGGATTGTTACAACATATTTTTTACTCTATTTCGAAACGAAATAGGAAATTAATAAAAAAAAAAATCGAAAGAAATAGATAATTAGTTTTATCTATAAAAAAAAGGAGATCATATGAAAAATGTAACCGATTCTTTCATTTCTTTGGGTTATTGGCCATCCGCCGAGAGTTTCGGATTTAATACCGATATTTTAGCAACAAATCCAATAAATCTAAGCATAGTGCTTGGTGTATTGATTTTTTTTTTTGGATGCTCTTGCAGCTGGCTTTTCATTCTTTACCCCAGCGCATCGGTGAATAAGAAGAAATCCTTCCCCTTATACGATATTACCAGATTGAACAGAAAAAGCGGATGAGAGTCAGAAAAGAAGAATTGGGGGAGAGCGGGGGATTCATCCAACTTAACTTCTCCCCGGAACCTTATATTCTATGACCCGCCTGAGCTACTGAACCTTTACAGGAAACAAAAGAATAAGAGATAGTTGAACCTGCCCCTGCCCCCTTGACTCGGCTGAGCTACTGAACCTGCCCCCCTTATACGATTTCTTCTTTTTCGTGTGGCTAAAGAATCCATCAATAGATAGGGTCAGTAGTTTAGTAAGTATAATTCATAAGTAAGGTGCGAAGCGAACATCCTTTCATTTGTTTACAGGAGAGGAGTAAATTCATTAGCTGCTTGACCTCCTTGCGGAGGAAATCCCCCGAGAAGGGTTAGAATGTCAGTTCCAGCTCCTTCTCTCTCCTTCGGCAGTACCAGGCTTGGAGATAGAAGTGGTTCAATCTAAGGCTTTACCGAGTGAAAGAGTGAAAGAAGAAGGTGAAGTGAACTCGGCAAAAAAGAGTGCCTTCTAAAGACAGTAGAGAAAGACTGACCGAAGATGAATGAGAGTGAACTCCGTAACCTATGGATTCTTTCTCCGTCACCCTCCCCCCAAAATGACTTCGACCGGTGGGCATTAGATATTTACCGAAACCTCGTACACACGCATGTGTGCGTGTGGGAGAACCTCCAACACTCGGGGTGTGTGAATCGATGCATGAGCCTCCTTTTTATCCTGATTTGACTCCTGTTCGACTATTTTTGTCCCGATTTTGATACTAGCCTAAACTTAACTTGATTCAGGACCTACCAGCGAGCTTTCAAGAAATTTGGGGCTCCCAACTAGCAAAAAAACAAGCTTTGAAGGGCACGCTTCATTCTGGTAAATAACCACCTAGATTTTAGGCAAGTAATACTTGAACGGATCGCTAGGACATGCTAGTATGCGAGCATGATGGACCTTAGGTGGTTAGAATATGTGTAATTAGAATTGAGAATGAACAATTTTGGTGATTATGACATGTGCATGATGAAATTACGAAATTACCCTTAGAACAAGAGAATTGAGCAACATGCCTAGTTTAATGTCTTTCGTTGTAATATGATGGAGGATGGGATATTCGTATTTGTGCTCCAAGTGATTGATGGATGTTATCTCCCCGCTGAGCTTGTTTGACTGTTTGATTGGGTATATGATTTATGTTAAGATTTTCATGCATTTTAAGGCTCGGTAGAAATACCTGCTTAGAAATATATGTGAACGGACACATGCGGGCATGAATGCCTCAAAGAACCTAATAGTTGAATTGACATGATTCAAGTAATTTACTTGATCATGAAACTAGTTGAGCTACTCTAATCAACTAGTTGAGCTACTATTGAGTGTAGAGTCAAGATAAGGTCCACATCCTAATCCCGTTAAACTAGTTCTTGAGAAGACTAGGGACTACATGGGTAGCTAGCTCAAGACAGGTGTATTAATATGATTTAAATAGCCTACATGATCACAAAACTAGTTGAGCTACTATTTAGTATAGAGTCGGGACAGAGCCGACGCTCTAATCCCGTGAAACTAGTTCTTGAGAAGAATTAGGGACTACATGGGTAGTTAGCTCAAGACATGGACCCCTTATTGAGCGTAGAAACAAGCGAACCTATAAGTCAGTCCTGGTTGGACTAGGGACTACGCAAGTAGGTGGAGAGCCCTATTTTGTGTAGAAACAGGCGAACTTATAAACCAATCATTGTTGGATTAGGGACTATACGGGTAGGTATCAAGATGAGAGCCCTTATTGAGTGTAGAAACGAGTCAAGACCGATGCTGCGACTTCATAAACCTGCCTTGGAAGAGATCAAGGACTACGTGGGTAGGTGTTTTAGCATGAACAACTCCTATTGACTGTAAAAACAAGTGAAGGTCGACGCTGCGACTTCGTAAACCGGTCTTGGAAGATATCCAGGACTATGTGGGTAAGTGGTTTGCCATGAACATCTTCTATTGAGTGTAGTAACGGGTCAAGGCTAACGCGGCGACACTGTAAACCAGTCTCGACATGGGACTAGGGACTACACAGGCAGATGAATAATGAGGAATCACTTGGAACATTGTTTAGACCAAATGAAAGCTGTGGAAACCTACTAGGAGAAGGAAGCAATGAGAGCTTACAAGTAGGTTGCTTACAACGTATATTTTTATACTCACCCCGTTTTCTCTTTCTTTTTTAAGTACAGGTCGAGGTGGGAGGTGTTCGGGAGCTGCAATATCACAGAGGGATGTCGTTCCAAAACGTCAGTTCGTTTTCACATTTGAAGCCTTTTGTATTTTCTTTTATATTTTTATTTTCCATTTGTGAAATGTTATAGAACATCATTTTTAATCTTGTATTTAATATTGGGGTTGTTTACTTCTTTTTTGTTTTAAATTTTATTGGATTTTTAACATCGATTTTATTTTCCTTTTAATTTTATTTTTTTCGCTTTTATCTTTTTAGTCTTGATTCGGTTTTCAAAGCCTCGAAAAACGGGTTGTGACAAACCGACCAGCTCTTCAGGACCTCGCCCTCTTTGATACTTCAACCTGTAGCTTGTGGTTTCCTTCACATAATAGAGAATGTGCTTAACCGCTTGATGATGCATATGGTGGACTTTTTCATGTACCTACTCACTATTCCAACAGCATATGAAAGGCCCGGATGAGTATGAGTCAAGTACCTTTGACTTCCGATGATATGCCTGTACTCAGTAGAATTCACCAAGCTTCCTTCAACATTTTAACCGAGTTGTAACTTTGCTTCCATGGAATACTTGGTCCGGTTACACTCTGCCATCTTAAATTGTTGTAACAACTTCTTAGCATAGTGTGATTGCTTTAGCATAATGCAAGCTTTCCTTTGATCCACTTCAATACCGAGGTAGTACGTGGGTAAACCGAGATCAGTCATCTCAAATTATTTCATCATTTGCTACTTTACCACTTTGACACCTTCTACACTTGTACCAGTGACGATCAGGTCATCAACGTACACGCCAACTATGAGTGTTTCAGTCCCATTGTTTCTTGTATACACTGCTTGTTCTTGTGAGCACTTCATGAAGTTTAGACTCTTTAAGCTCTTGTATAGACGTATGTTCCACGCCCTCGATGCTTTCCATAAACCGTAGATGGCCTTTGACAAGTTTTACACTTTGTGCTCTTTAGCTTTGATGACGAACCCTTCAGGTTAGGCAACATACACTTCTTCTTGGAGGTCACCATTTAGGAATCTTGATTTGACGTTCAAGTGTTGAGCTGCGATGGCAAGAATCAATTTTATAGTGTCCAGTCTAGCTATGGGCACGAAAACCTCCTCAAAATCAACTTGTTTTCGTTGCACGTATCCCTTCGCCACGAATCTTGCTTTATGCTTGATGACATTTCCTTCACTATTGTTCTTCAACTTAAACACACACTTCAAACCGATAGACTTGTGCTCGGACGGTAAGTTAGGTAGTGTCCACATCTTATTCTTCTCAATGGCTTCAAAACTCTTTTTGCATGGCCTCCTGCCACATCATCTTGGTTGCTGCCTCACGACAAGTTGTCGGCTCCTCGTTTGTGAGCAACACTAACTAATCGGGATCCAATTCTTCTTCAAGTGTATCCGCATATTTTTCAGCAAAAGCATGAAACTTCTTTGGTTCATCCTCTATTGTTGATCCTCCTGTGCTCTCGCCTGAGCTCTCTGGTTCTAGAGAATTCATCACGCCTTTTAGTGTCACTTGTGATTACATGTGTGGACTTGTTGGTATCACGGTTGGTGTACTTTCTAGGTCTGTTGTGTCTTTCTCTTCTTCCAAGGTAGTGAACTCTGTAACATTCTGCTTGTTATTGCCAACACTGACCAATCCCACTTCTTCTCTTCTTCGAATATAATATCTCTACTTACATAAATTTTCTCATGTTGCGGATCATACAGCCTGTGTGCCTTGGTTCCATCCTCTACGCCAAAGCACACCATCTTTTGGCTTCTGTCATCAAGCTTTTTGATATATGGCTTTGTAGTCTTAACATGTGTTGTACAACTGAAGACTCTTAGGTACTCGAAGTGAGGTGTCTTGCCGAACCATGCTTCATAGGGGCTGCGAGTGTTTAACGCCTTTGTCGATAAACGATTTAAAAGATAAGCAGCATGTCCTATGGTGCAATTTTTTCGTTCGATCACAACGTTTTGTTGTGGAGTGTACGGTGTAGTGAGTTGACGCTTAGATACCTTCCTCTTCGCAAAGCTTTGAGAAGTTCTAGGATAAGAACTCATCACCCCAATCGTTTTGTAAGGTTTTCAGCTTGTGATCAGACTCGTTTTCAACGAGTCTTTTGAAATTCTTAAACGCACATAATGCTTCTCCTTATTCTTTGAGCATGTACACCTGTTGGGTTTTATGTCCTAAAACTCATAGTTTGTAAACAAAGATATATTCTATTTTCAATAAAGTTATTATTGTTGTTTATTCAGAAAAAATTGTTATTGAATAAAGTGAACTTTACGATCATTAATCTAAATCCAATAAACTAAGAACACTCTGGCTATAGTATGACTACTTGAACTATATGTAGAGACATAAGAGTGGATCAAGTTCAAGTATATAGTCAAAATGATCTATAGTATAAGGATAAGGCTGAGTACCTTATTCTGGGGACACTATGGATGCGGCCCACTTTTGTATATGATATAAACAATGCGATCACTAAATTGTGCATGTGGAGACATGTGAGTGGGGGCGTCCTATGCAATGAGTATTGCATAAGATCGGACCATGAAGAAAACCACTCTCACTTTATAAAGTCGTTTACTGTTGAGACTGATTTTCTTTTCATTCGATAACCTAGGTAACTCGGTTTTAATCCTGAGCTAACCATGAACTCCTGTTTATTCGGAATTATCCTTAGATTTGCATGGGTGAGAGTGGCTCTAGTTCGCCGACTCAACAGGCCTCCCATTTCAGGGGTAAGACTGGGTGAATGGCTGGGGACGTGGGGTGCAAGACGGAATTCACTCCTACCCACTTTTAGGGATAGAAGAAAGGTAGTTCCCTTAAGCACTGACTCCAGGTCTTGAACAAGGGGCCCCACCCTCTCATTGGCCTGAGAGGGATTCGGTTTACTGGTTGGACCACAAACCAATTGTTTATTAGAGGATCAGTGAGACATAAGGAACAAGAAGTAACTTCAGGGGTAAAACGGTAAATTGACCCAGCTCTAGTTACGAACAACCTGTGAAGGATCGACTTACTAATCATGGTTATATCAGATGGACAGAAATATATCTATAGTGAGGGGAGTGCAACTACTAGGCTATAGTGGAGTGTCCTAGTAGTTAACGAATGTTGGTTAACCAGGTTAATGAGTTTAATCGGTTAATCTTGAATCGTTGGAGCCCATGATCTATAGGTCCATTAGGTCCCTCTGCTAGCTCATATCGGACTAAACCATAGAACAGTGTGACGAGTGAGTTCGAAGTGTTCGAATTCAAATTAGGGAATATGCGTTACATATATACGATATATTTAACCGCAATTTTATTTTATTTACGAAATAAACGAAAAGAGAGAATCTGAGATATTTAAATAAGATTTAAATATCTTAATCAATTATGTGTCGGAATTGACTGGGATTGGCATTTGAATTAATATTAAATATTAATTAAATAGTTTAATTAATTATTTAATGTTACTTTAATTTGAAATTCATTATTCAAATTAATTGTTGAATTAAAATGAAGAAAGTCAAAATGTTGACTTTCATCTAATTAAAATGAAGAAAGTCAAAATGTTGACTTTCATCTAATGGAAAAATCATGTTAGTGGAATTTTGAGGTGTCAAAATTTGGTTTAACCAAACTTGCATGTTTGCCAAATAAACCCCACAAGTTTGAGTGGAATTTTGAGTGTCAAAATTTGGTTAACTCAAACATGCATGCTTGCCACATAATCTCAAACATTTGAGTGGAATTTTAAGTGTCAAGATTTGGTGATCTCAAGTTTGCATGAACATGCAAACTTGACTCTTTAAATAGAGTGATCATGATACTTGGAAGGGATTCTTCATCTTGATGAAAAACCTCTCACAAGCACTCTCTTTCACGTATACAAAATCCCTCCCAAGTTTAGTCACTCACCGGATTCCACAATCCCGTTCTAAGGCCGGAGAATAGTGGAGAAGACACTAGTGGTGGTTCGAAATCGGTTCGTGAGGCAAAAGGAGTTTGAACTACAAAAGGTTAGTATTTAAACTCATTAAGTTTTAATACTTATGAACATGCTAGTCATTTACAATAATTGATGTTCTAAAAGTGCCTAAGATCCAAATTGCTTCCGCATGTGTTATATTAACACCATCAATTGGTATCAGAGCAAGTTTTAGGCACTTTATTTACATTAATTTGATCATGGTGGGTACCATTTCATGCATGAAATTTGTGGTTGCTAAAGTGGATGGTTTTGGTTTTGGCTTTTTTTTTATGCTTCCATTTGATACAATTATTGTAATAAGCCTAAGGTGTATGGGCTTTAATAAATGAAGAAAGGTCTGTAATTTTTATAAAGTCATTAGAGTCCACTTTAGGTTGTAATTGATCGAAAATGGAAGAGATAAGCAAGCTGAACCGAAGAGGATGGAAGAGGCGGTTCGGGTGTTTTTTCTGTCGTTGGGGACCGATTGAACGTTTTTAAGGGTTGGTTGGTCCAGTTCGTGATCGTCGGGAGCGGCTCAAGTTATTTTTAGTTATTAATGTAATAATTTAGTTAATTGCTTGCTTTAAAATGCCAAAACCAACCCACTTTAGTGTGTTTAATTAATTATGCATTATGAATGTATGTTTTAATTAAATAGTAAATGTATATGCATAAAGTATGTCATATAGATTTAAAATCCCACCATAGGCTAAGCATGTTTCATGCATTCCAAGTATGTTATAAGTGTTATAATGTATAGTATGCATGTCTTAGGGTTCCATGAGTGATAGATATAAATTGTTATATTATTGCATGGAATGGATGATTATATAAATTGTTATATAAAGCATGTTATAGGTTATTTTCAACGTCATAAAATGAGGTAGACGTTAAAATCTATAATAAAGATAACAGCATGCTCACTAAGGGTTAAGAACCGAGCACGATCAATTTTAACAGTTAAAAGGGGTCGATGTCTTATAAAATTGCGGTTACGAGAAAGCTCACCTGGCACGATCTTGTCTAAGGCTGAAGGTACTTAAGTTGACGGTTTACGGAACACCTACTACCTGGAGATCGGACCAGTACTTGAGCTTAGTTAGCCGAGTTTTATGAGCATGCTTAAGTGATTTAAGATTTAGAAAAATCACCTAGACTTAAGTTATATTTAATTAGCCGGAATATACTTAAGTAATGAGTATACCCAACCATATAAAATACTTAGTGGGAGGAAAAAGGTGTATAAGATACATCGTTTTCTCTTCACGCTCTCTGTAAAATTCACACAGTGAGATTCATGCTCGGCCTCGTGTCGCCCTGGGAGCGTCCTCCATTCGGAAGGTATTTGCATGAGTCAATAACAAGGGGAATTGAGAAAGTATTTATAGTAAGTGGGAGAAGGAAGTCAACACGTCCTATGGTCTCCACCACTAGGTTGCACCGTGAGATTCCCATGTTCCGCCTGCATGTTGCCCTAGAGCAACTACCCATTCGGAGGGTCGTAACATGGGAGTCGGAACAACGCAAACTCCAGAAATGGATAGGATTTCTTAGGTCCATTCCCAACTTTGGCCTTTTCATTCGATAGCGTTGTTGGGGCCGATTTCTGAGGTCTGAAATTGGTGGGTCACACTTGCGAAGAATTACTAAGAGTTAGTATATTCTTGACCAAAATAGCGATAACTAAAACACTATAGGAACAAGAGTTATTCTGGGATTAGTGTTTAAGTCAAGAATGTCTTGGTTTAGTGAATGAGTGATTGACTGCCCCTCGGTAGCAGTTGCTCTAACTCACTAAAGTATCGTTGCAAATTAATAATGATTTGGGTACATTATTACATTTGCTAAAACTGATTGGATTAAACAGGATTAAGTCAAAATCACTAATAGAATTTTCTTTATATCACAGCATGACAAACTCAATAGTACAATTACTCGCTTCTGAGAAATTAAACGGCGACAACTACACAACTTGGAAATCAAACCTAAACACAATACTGGTCATTGATGATTTAAAGTTTGTTTTAACTGAGGAGTGTCCTCCAAACCCAAACTCAAATGCAAACCGAACAGCTCGGGATGCATATGACAGATGGATAAAGGCAAATGACAAAGCCCGAGTGTACATTCTAGCCAGCATATCTGATGTTTTGGCTAAGAAACACGATGTTATGGGTACTGCTAAAGAGATTATGGAATCTCTAAAAGGGATGTTTGGACAACCGTCCTTCTCCCTTAGACATGAAGCCATAAAATACATTTACAACTGCCGTATGAAAGAAGGGACCTCAGTTAGAGAACATGTCCTGGACATGATGGTCCATTTCAATGTGGCAGAAGAAAATGAAGCTGTCATTGATGAGAAGAGTCAAGTCAGTTTTATCATGATGTCTCTTCCGAAGAGCTTCTTCCAGTTCCGCACCAATGTGGTTATGAACAAAATAGAATATAACTTGACTGCTCTTCTCAATGAGCTACAGACTTATCAGTCCCTCTTAACAAACAAGGGACAAACAGGAGAAGCAAATGTTGCTATCTCCAAGAAATTACTACGAGGATCGTCCTCCAAAAATAAGTCTGGACCTTCAACTTCTAAAAGTGTTTTGATGAAGAAGAAGGGAAAAGGGAAAAATAAGATTCCTACTAACCGCAAGAACAAGGTTCAAAAAGTAGATAAAGGAAAATGTTTCCATTGCAACGAAAACGGGCACTGGAAGAGAAACTGCCCAAAATACCTTGCAGAGAAGAAAGCCGAAAAGACACAACAAGGTAAATATGATTTACTCGTTGTAGAAATGTGTTTAGTAGAGTATGACAACTCAACTTGGATACTAGATTCAGGGGCGACTAATCATATTTGTTCTTTTTACCAGGAAACTAGCTCCTGGAGAATGCTTGCGGACGGCGAGATAACACTCAGGGTTGGAACAGGAGAGGTTGTCTCAGCAAGATCAGTAGGAAATTTAAAGTTGTTTTTTGGAGATAGATTCATTATATTAGATAATGTACTTTTTGTTCCTGGAATGAAAAGAAATCTAATATCCATCTCTTGTTTATTAGAACAGTTGTATAAAGTATCTTTTGAAATCAATGAAGTGTTCATTTGCAAAAGAGGTATTCATATTTGTTCTGCAAAACTAGAAAACAACTTATATATGTTAAAACCGAGCAAAACAAAAGCTATTTTAAATATTGAGATGTTTAAAACAGCTGAAACTCAAAATAAGCGACAAAAGATTTCTCCTAATACCTATCTTTGGCACTTAAGACTAGGCCACATTAATCTCAATAGGATTGAGAGATTGGTTAAAAGAGGACTTCTAAATAAGTTAGAAGACAATTCTTTACCTCCATGTGAGTCTTGTCTTGAGGGTAAAATGACTAAACGATCATTTTGCGAAAAAGGCTATAGAGCCAAAGAAACCTTAGAACTCGTGCATACAGATCTCTGTGGTCCAATGAATGTCAAAGCACGAGGAGGGTATGAATATTTCATCAGTTTTATTGATGATTATTCAAGGTATGGCTATCTTTACCTAATGCATCACAAGTCGGAAGCTCTTGAAAAATTCAGAGAGTATAAGACTGAGGTTGAGAATCTATTAGGTAAAACTATTAAAACACTTCGATCAGATCGAGGAGGAGAGTACATGGATTTAAGATTTCAGGACTATATGATAGAACATGGAATAAGGTCTCAACTCTCAGCCCCTGGTGTGCCTCAACAAAATGGTGTATCAGAAAGGAGAAATAGAACTCTATTGGACATGGTTCGGTCCATGATGAGTTTCGCTCAATTACCCGATCCGTTTTGGGGATATGCAGTGGAGACTGCTACATACATTTTGAACATGGTTCCTACTAAGAGTGTTTCAGAAACACCTTATGAGTTATGGAAAGGGCGTAAAGGTAGTTTACGTCACTTCAGAATTTGGGGATGTCCAGCACATGTGTTGTTGCAAAATCCCAAGAAATTAGAACGTCGTTCAAAATTATGTCTATTCGTAGGATACCCCAAAGAGACGAAAGGTGGTTTGTTTTATGATCCTCAAGAAAATAGAGTGTTTGTATCAACGAACGCTACATTCTTAGAGGAAGATCACGTAAGAAATCATCAACCTCGTAGCAAACTAGTATTAAGTGAGATTTCTAAAGAAGTTACTGATAAAACAACAAGAGTTGTTGATCAAGCTGGTCGTTCAACCAGAGTTGTTGATGGAGCTGACACTTCTGGTCAATCACATCCTTCTCAAAAGTTGAGAATGCCTCGACGTAGTGGGAGGGTTATAACTCAACCCGATCGTTACTTGGGTTTGATAGAAACTCAAGTCATCATACCTGATGATGGCGTTGAGGATCCATTGTCCTATAAACAGGCAATGAATGATGTTGATAGAGATCAGTGGATTAAAGCCATGAATCTTGAAATGGAGTCAATGTACTTCAATTCAGTCTGGGAACTTGTAGATCAACCAGATGGGGTAAAACCTATTGGTTGCAAATGGATCTATAAGAGAAAACGAGACCAAACCGGTAAGGTACAGACCTTTAAAGCAAGACTAGTAGCAAAGGGTTATACCCAAAGAGAGGGGGTGGACTATGAAGAAACCTTCTCACCTGTTGCTATGCTTAAATCAATTAGAATACTCTTGTCTATTGCCACATTTTATGATTATGAAATTTGGCAAATGGATGTTAAGACAGCTTTTCTAAACGGCGATCTTGAAGAGAGTATCTATATGGCTCAACCAGAGGGGTTCATTGAACAGGATCACGAGCAAAGGGTTTGCAAGCTTAAAAGATCCATTTATGGGTTGAAGCAAGCATCTCGATCCTGGAACATAAAGTTTGATACTGCGATCAAATCTTATGGCTTTAAACAGAATGTTGACGAACCTTGTGTTTATAAAAGGATAGTCAACTCTACAGTAGCTTTCCTGGTGTTGTACGTTGACGATATCCTACTAATTGGAAATGATGTGGGAATTCTGACTGACATTAAGCATTGGCTGGCGACACAATTCCAAATGAAAGATTTGGGAGAGGCTCAGTTTGTTCTTGGAATCCAAATTGTTCGAAATCGCAAGAACAAAACACTAGCTTTGTCTCAAGCATCGTACATCGACAAAATGTTGATTCGATATAAGATGCAGGACTCCAAGAAAGGATTATTACCTTTCAGGCATGGAGTTCATTTGTCGAAGGAACAAAGTCCTAAGACACCTCAAGAAGTTGAGGATATGAAACACATTCCCTATGCATCAGCGGTCGGTAGTCTGATGTATGCTATGCTATGTACCCGACCCGACATATGCTATGCTGTGGGAATTGTCAGCAGATATCAGTCCAATCCGGGACGTACTCATTGGACTGCCGTTAAGAATATCCTCAAGTATCTTAGGAGAACGAGGGACTATATGCTAATGTACGGTGCTAAGGATCTGATCCTTACAGGGTACACTGACTCAGATTTTCAGACCGATGTAGATACAAGGAAATCGACATCAGGATCTGTCTTCACTCTGAACGGAGGAGCAGTAATATGGAGAAGCATAAAGCAAGGTTGCATTGCTGATTCCACCATGGAGGCTGAGTATGTTGCTGCTTGTGAAGCAGCGAAAGAATCTGTATGGCTTAGGAAGTTCTTAACTGATTTGGAAGTCGTTCCAAATATGCATCTTCCCGTCACTCTTTATTGTGATAACAGTGGAGCAGTTGCAAATTCAAAAGAACCAAGAAGCCATAAGCGAGGAAAACATATTGAGCGCAAATATCATCTCATAAGGGAGATTGTGCAACGAGGAGATGTGATCGTCACACAGATAGCTTCAGAACACAACATTGCTGATCCATTTACAAAGCCCCTCACGGCTAAAGTGTTTGAAGGGCACCTAGTGAGTCTAGGACTACGAGTTATGTAATCTAGGGCAAGTGGGAGAAAAGGCATGAGTATGTGATGCCCTAGTTTATTGTATTTCTCTCTACTCAACGTTATAAAACCCCACTAGAGTTTTAGTCCAAGTGGGATTTTGTTGGGTTTTATGTCCTAAAACTCATAGTTTGTAAACAAAGATATATTCTATTTTCAATAAAGTTATTATTGTTGTTTATTCAGAAAAAATTGTTATTGAATAAAGTGAACTTTACGATCATTAATCTAAATCCAATAAACTAAGAACACTCTGGCTATAGTATGACTACTTGAACTATATGTAGAGACATAAGAGTGGATCAAGTTCAAGTATATAGTCAAAATGATCTATAGTATAAGGATAAGGCTGAGTACCTTATTCTGGGGACACTATGGATGCGGCCCACTTTTGTATATGATATAAACAATGCGATCACTAAATTGTGCATGTGGAGACATGTGAGTGGGGGCGTCCTATGCAATGAGTATTGCATAAGATCGGACCATGAAGAAAACCACTCTCACTTTATAAAGTCGTTTACTGTTGAGACTGATTTTCTTTTCATTCGATAACCTAGGTAACTCGGTTTTAATCCTGAGCTAACCATGAACTCCTGTTTATTCGGAATTATCCTTAGATTTGCATGGGTGAGAGTGGCTCTAGTTCGCCGACTCAACAGGCCTCCCATTTCAGGGGTAAGACTGGGTGAATGGCTGGGGACGTGGGGTGCAAGACGGAATTCACTCCTACCCACTTTTAGGGATAGAAGAAAGGTAGTTCCCTTAAGCACTGACTCCAGGTCTTGAACAAGGGGCCCCACCCTCTCATTGGCCTGAGAGGGATTCGGTTTACTGGTTGGACCACAAACCAATTGTTTATTAGAGGATCAGTGAGACATAAGGAACAAGAAGTAACTTCAGGGGTAAAACGGTAAATTGACCCAGCTCTAGTTACGAACAACCTGTGAAGGATCGACTTACTAATCATGGTTATATCAGATGGACAGAAATATATCTATAGTGAGGGGAGTGCAACTACTAGGCTATAGTGGAGTGTCCTAGTAGTTAACGAATGTTGGTTAACCAGGTTAATGAGTTTAATCGGTTAATCTTGAATCGTTGGAGCCCATGATCTATAGGTCCATTAGGTCCCTCTGCTAGCTCATATCGGACTAAACCATAGAACAGTGTGACGAGTGAGTTCGAAGTGTTCGAATTCAAATTAGGGAATATGCGTTACATATATACGATATATTTAACCGCAATTTTATTTTATTTACGAATTAAACGAAAAGAGAGAATCTGAGATATTTAAATAAGATTTAAATATCTTAATCAATTATGTGTCGGAATTGACTGGGATTGGCATTTGAATTAATATTAAATATTAATTAAATAGTTTAATTAATTATTTAATGTTACTTTAATTTGAAATTCATTATTCAAATTAATTGTTGAATTAAAATGAAGAAAGTCAAAATGTTGACTTTCATCTAATTAAAATGAAGAAAGTCAAAATGTTGACTTTCATCTAATGGAAAAATCATGTTAGTGGAATTTTGAGGTGTCAAAATTTGGTTTAACCAAACTTGCATGTTTGCCAAATAAACCCCACAAGTTTGAGTGGAATTTTGAGTGTCAAAATTTGGTTAACTCAAACATGCATGCTTGCCACATAATCTCAAACATTTGAGTGGAATTTTAAGTGTCAAGATTTGGTGATCTCAAGTTTGCATGAACATGCAAACTTGACTCTTTAAATAGAGTGATCATGATACTTGGAAGGTATTCTTCATCTTGATGAAAAACCTCTCACAAGCACTCTCTTTCACGTATACAAAATCCCTCCCAAGTTTAGTCACTCACCGGATTCCACAATCCCGTTCTAAGGCCGGAGAATAGTGGAGAAGACACTAGTGGTGGTTCGAAATCGGTTCGTGAGGCAAAAGGAGTTTGAACTACAAAAGGTTAGTATTTAAACTCATTAAGTTTTAATACTTATGAACATGCTAGTCATTTACAATAATTGATGTTCTAAAAGTGCCTAAGATCCAAATTGCTTCCGCATGTGTTACATTAACACCATCAACACCCACATCCAATGACTATAATCGTCAACAAGTAAGATAAAATAATTGTTACCAGCAATCAATGACGGGGTGATCGGGCCACACAAATCTGCATAAACCAATTGCAGTGGTCACTCAACACAAAAACAGGTTTGAGCTGGGAACGATGTTGACTTCTGACAATCGTGAGGAAATCGTCGACGGAATAAAAACGGTCGAAGGAAATTTGTTGGAAGAAAAAAAATAACGGAAGACTAATAGAGAGAGAAAGTATGCGTTGAAGACTCGATGGATTGTTATTTTCATTCAGTTTGACATATTTAAATAATCATCCTATCCTAAAATTAGCAGTAGTGGCACAAATGACCAGCAAAAAATACGCTCTTACATTATAGGGGTAGGATAGCGTTAATTCATATATCCAAAAACCAAAAATACAACTAACTAAGTGGAAACATGTAAATAACCTAAATAAGGAAAAACCATAACTTTCATCTAACAAACGATGGTCTTGCTTGTTTAGATACTAGGCAACTTTCACATAGCTAGTTCGGGTGTATGAGTGTGTGTAACCCCGTAGCCATCTTCTTCTCTCCAATCATTTTGAGCATCTGAATGTTCACGTGCCCAAGTCTTGCATGTTATAGCCATGCTAGGGTTTGTTGGCTGATCTCCAATAGTATCTTGTACAGGCGATTATGTGACCATTTTATCTTCATCAACAAAGTTCCAATTATGTTGAACATCTTGAGGGTCGGCTAACTCCACTTTGCTGCCTTCTTCCATCATCTTGGTAAGACTGATAATGTTACTCCTCAAGTTTGGGAAATAATATACCTTGGTCTTTAAACGTTGGTCGTCATTCTTGCACTAGAACAAGATGGATCCTTTTCCTTAGATTGGTACAATTGATCAATCGTCAAATATCACGTTTTCGATGAGCTTCTCATCAAGCTCCTTGAAATTTGTTCGATCTCCGATCATTTAAAGCAACACTTGTTCACATAGGAATCCCATCCAGACAGATGAAAAGAAGGACTGATTGGAAGTGCCGGCTACGATAATTTCAAGATTGAGAGAAAGTCTTGATTAAGTTGAAGTCAGATCAGCTCCGAGTTCAAAGTAACAAGAACAAGAGACTCGTGCAAAAATACTACAGACCAATCGAAGTTATTCTCAAGGTCGAAAAGTCATTATATAGGATCCAGTTACTCTCATGGATGTTGACAAGCCCTATTGTCCTTGTTAGTAATTTGAAACGTTGCAATCCCGACCAAGAAGACGTCAAGCACAAGGAGGAGGCACAACCTTACACAAAGAAGAAGAATGTTCCAAGGAAGAAAGTAGGAGAGACTCTAACAGAGAAAATATGAAGACTTAACGAACCGAGAAGTGGTTTTCAACAGTTCCTAGCATATTGGAAGAAACTCTTCAATATCGAGATCAACTGGAAGCACATCGAAAGTCTTGAAGCCACATTTATCCTACATCGCTGAGTTCACAAAGAGTCGGTTGAAAGAGATGTCAACCAATTGAGTGGAGGAGAATGCCACAGTCAGACTTGTCCAAGGCTTGTTGTCCATCGCCGCATGTCGAACGTCCTGGTCATGCTTGTCCAAGACGTAGTGTCCATGGCTGCATACCTATTTCAAACCTCTTTTACTCGCTTTCACATTAGATAGATCGTTATTATTATTTTTGTGCCAATACGAGGTGTTTGACCAGTCACCAAAATCATGTCTACACCCGTCAGAGCTAAAATGCCCCAAAATTTACTATATGGGAGGTGGCTAGTTGTCAATTCTTCCTACTCGGGTTATATGTCATCAAAGTCATTGTTGTGTAAGGACAGTGCTGACTTTATGACTCCAAAAATACGGGTATTTTTCTTTCACGAAATATATCAAAAGTAATTTGAAACATAATATATATTATATTTATATTATAACAAAATATTGTTCATACATTAGCAATTTAAAAATACGACACACCAGTTAAAACACAAAATATTTTAAAACAAAAGGGGTGAGGCTTGTCTATGGCGCCTGCTCTAGAGTCTGCTCTCGACCTCGACAAGCTCCTTATTACCTGCAAAACATGAAAAATAAGGAATGAGTATAAAGACTCAATAAGTAGCCTACTTGTAGGCTCTTAATTGTGTCCTTGATATGCTAGGGTACTACATTCTTTCTTGTCTTGTTCTGGTTCTGGTTGTAAGTACTTAGGCCCTCTGGTTCTTGTTCTTGTGGATTCTTGTGGGTTCTGATCGGCCTTAATATTATGGTTCTTCGTTCTTCGTTCTTCGTTCTTGTCCTTATAATTTTGATCTTGATCCATGTTCTAGTCCTTGATCGTTGTCTTGTTCTTTGTACTTTCTAGGTTTCTCTTCTGTTCTTGGTTTTTTCTCCAAGACACTCCCCCTAGGATTTACGGTACAAATCATGAACCTGAAAAACTTGTGTCCAAGGCTTCATACATTCCAAGCGACACAGTCTTAACCTACGTCCAACGCTTTATGCGTTACAAGCAACTAGTCTAAACCCGCATCTAAGGCTTGCCCTGCGGTACGGTCTGAAAACCTACATACAAGGCTTCTTGGTTCCAAGCGATATACTATGATTTAGCATCAAGGGCTTGCCCTATGATAAAGCTTGAATACCTATGCCCAAGGCTTTATACTTCCAAGCGGCATAGTTTGAATACCTACGCTCAAGGCTTCATACATTCCAAGTAGTGTAGTCTGAGTCTTGAACATGTTGTACCGTATGAGGTCTTTGGAGGTTCTTGATTCATGGCTAAGGTAATTAAATCTTCTCTTGTTCCATTGTAGCCATAGATTACTCCCCATGATAGACCATAAAGGTCACAAGATAGGTGAAAAACGTGAACATGACATCTTGCAAATCTTCAGGTACCCATAACATGATGCATGGCATCTCAACTAGGTGAGGGAAATATGAGGCCAAACATGACATCTTTCTAAGAAAAACATGGTGAAGGGCATCCAGCATAGAAGAGGAAACATAGGCTTTTGAAAGCACCGCGTGGTGGGAGGTCTTGGGTCACATTGAACATGATTAGAGTATTGCCTAGCATTCTTGAGTTTCTGTGTCTGAGGATCTTGGTCCCTTATCTTTAAGTGGTACCTAGCATTCTTCTTACCTTGGTAGTCATAGAGCTTGTGTGGTATTGTTGTTGGTTCTCAATCTTATAAGTTCCTAAGGTTCTTAATTCCTTGAGGCATAAGTTGTAACATACATTCATAAAAATATGAACTCATCCTATTAACAAGCCTAAGTGTATTCAAGAAAGTCATAGAGCCATAATAGATTCTCTAAAGGGTTCTAGAAGAGTCTTGAGTCATAGGATATTTCTTTTAGGTGTTTCTTGGGTCCTAACTTGGTCTAGACTCGAAACTTGCTCTAATCAACTTGAAATCTTGAACATACCTTCATGTCCTTGTTAATAGGCCTTTTAAGAAGAAACAAGTCATTTGGAGCATGTTAATAGGCCTTTTAAGAAGAAACAAGTCATTTGGAGCATGTCTAAACCTTAAATTATCGAAGGAGTCCTAGGGCATTTTGGTCATTTTATCCCTAATTCTTGGTTTGGCTTCTTAACCTTATCCAATAGTTTTAAAACTTCATAACATCATCAAACATCATAAAATAAGGTATAATACAAGGTTTCATAGTATTTGGAGGTCATCTAGATCATGAACCGTAGGTAGATTACCTTAGGGGTATTATGGTCATTTTACACCGTTTCTTGGTTTAGCTACTTATCCTTATCCAATGACCACCAAATTTCATACATAATCTTAACATCCCATAATATGATAAGTATTGAAATTTCATAGGCAACAGAGTTCATCTAGTGGCTTACTTTAACGTTACTTAAATCCCAAGCAATTTCATTGTTGACATATTTCTTAAGAAAAGTCGAAGGTGGCTATTTACCTCGCCGTTGACGTTCGAGACCTCTGTAATCAAGCTTTTGATATCTAAATTATTCCAAATTTTCTTTATTAGATTCATCTTTGAGTCTAGTCTCAGGAATATAAACAAATTCATGAGAACCGGTCTTTAAGAAGTTCAAATTGATCAAAAAGTGTAGAAAGGTCAACATAGGGCTACCTTTGACTTTTATTGGTCAAAGTTTGACCTTTGACTTTGGACTTCATCTTCTTCGTTGGCCGCTACAAAAATCATGATTTGCTCTTATCATACTTTTAGTTTTGCCCTTGTACAATCCTATATAGACCTCGAATGGACTCGATTGCTTCACACAACATTTAGATGAAGTTTCAAAAAAGAGGTAGAGACCAATTTCATACCATTTTGTGGACTGTCACTCGAGTTATAACGTTCCAAAGTTTGTTGAAAAACTTTTTTCTCACCGGAATAAATTTAGAAACGTTTTGTTGGGCAGCCAATTCTAGAGCTTTCAAGGCCCAATTCCTTCACGAAACTTGTTCGGAATCCCATATGGAATGTGTAGAGAGTTGGTAGGATGAACAATAATTAACCAAAGACCTTGAATTTAGAATAAATCTGAGGAAGAAAAATTCATAATCTAAAAGCTTTATATTGAGTTTTAGGAATCCTCATCACTTGATTCTTATTTTAAAATATTCTCCCGAACTTCTTATTTATAAGTGAAGTTTGCATGGCCATTGATTGTTTCAGAATCATGGTTAATTTTTNTTTTTTTTTTTTTTTTTTTTTTTTTTTTTTTTTTTTTTTTTTTTTTTTTTTTTACGTTTCTGGAATTTGCGTTAGAAATATCTACTCCGATAAGGATGTTGCTAATATTAGTTTTGCGTTTCAACCGTTGGATCTAAATCACCTTGATTCCTCTCGAACATATTCAAATTTAAGCTCAATCCAACCGTTGGATGTGAAGGTATGGATGATTTCATAACAATGGGCGGTTCTGGAATGCAATTTGTTTGCATATTTTCTTTAATGCCAATTAAGTGGAATTTTAGGGACTTTTTGGTAATTTGCCATTTTTCAAATATTTTATTTTATTTTTTCAAAAAATCGAAAAATTAGTTGATCATTTTTCCTTTCTGGAGTCCCTTGAAATTCCTTACAAATGGAAAAATGACACATTTTTACCATTTTTGCCCTTAAAATTACTTGCCAGTGTATAGAAATGTCCTAATACCATTTTCCTTGCTTAAATCCTTATTAGTGTTGATTATTTTCATTTTTGGGTGTTACATGTTCGCTTTTAGCTTATAACAATTCTTTTTTAAAATTATTTTTAACGCATTTCCTCGCTCGTGTTTTTTTAAAATAATTCTGCTATTGTTTTTTGGGTCGCACAATCATTGTTTTGCTATCGTAAGAGTGTGATTGTGATACTTAGTATCAATATATGGGAAAAAACAAGTAATCTTTTAAGTATTGTGCTCAAACATGAATCATAAACATCATGTACTAGACTGATGACATGCAAACACATGAATAGCATCATGTACAAGGCCCATGCCGTGCACACCCAAGTTTTACTCAAGCTTAACAAGATTACTAAATCTTTTGTTGGGAAAAGAATATTAAACAAGATAGCAAAAGACATAATAGATCAAAGCTGCAAATGCTTTGTTACTGTTTACTTGCTCATTCGTTGTTATAGAATTCCAGTATATATAGACTTACACAATAACTGGAAATAGAAAAGGATGGAAATTGTTCTAAACAATTGACCATAAATAAATTGGCAAGTTTAGGAAACTACAAACACTTCCTCAAAACTTGGTTAGAACTTTGAATCATATTTAAACATTCCCTTTGATTCAAAATTGCAAATGTTGGTGTTACAATACTCCAGAACAATTTCTTCCTTTGCAACAAGATCACGAATATAATAATGTCGAAGTTCAATATGCTCTGTTCTGCTGTGAGATGTCTGGTTCTTTGTCATAAAATAGTTGCTTTGTTATCACAAAATATCTCTGTTGCCCCTTTTTGCTTTTGTTGAAGATTAGCTAACACTCTTCTTAGCCAAATAGTTTGACACGCTGCTGAAGTTGCTACAACATATTTTGCTTCTGACGTTGACAGCGCCACGGTTGCTTGCTTCTTTGAGCTCCAAGTTATCACTCCTGATCCTAAAGTGAAAACATTGCCTGAAATGTTTCCTCTATCATCTAATGATCCTGCCCAATCGCTATTAGTGAACCCATATAATTTGAAATTAGAAGATTTAGAATACCAAATGTCATACTCTATAGTTCCGGCAACATAACGTAATACTCTTTTTGCTGCTCCATAATGAACTTTTGAAGGATATTGCATAAACCTATAAATAATACCAACAGGAAATGCAATGTCAGGTCGTGTGTGAGTTAAAGTAAATTAGTCCACCAACCAAGCTTTTGAACCTTCTAACATCTGTCAATTATGCTTCATCCTCATAGTGTAATTTCTCATTAATATTCATGGGTGTAGCGGCAGGCTTACAATTAAGCATACTAAATTTACTCCTAATATCTTTGACATATTTTCTTTGTGAAATAAAAATTTCATCTTCAACTTGATATACTTCAAGACCAAGAAGATAGTGTAATAGACCCATATCCGACATCTCAACTTCACTCATCATTTGAGACTTAAATTTATCCAAAAGAGAGTTAGAAGAGCTAATATAAATGATATCATCAATATAGAGACAAATAATGATGAAATCACTTTTACCTTGCTTCTTCACTTAAAAAGTAGGCTCATTCTCACTTCTCAGGTATTCTTTTTTGTTGAAAATACCCATCAATCTTGCTATACCAAGCTCGAGGGGCCTGCTTTAATCCGTATAATGTCTTTCTCAGCTTGTATACCTTTGTTTCTTTGTGTTTCTTTATGAATCCCTCTGGTTGTGCGGTCTATACCTCTTCTGGTAAATCTTTATTAAGAGATGCTGACTTGACATCAAATTGATGAAAAGACCACTGCAATTCTGCTGCTAATGCTAGAATAGTTCTTACAGTTTCAGAACGAGCAACTGGAGAGAAAGATTCTTCAAAATCTATACCTTGTTGTGCACACCCTTTTGCTACAAGACGAGTCTTATGCTTTTGTATGCTTCCATCTGGTGCAAATTTTTTCTTGAACATCCATTTCAAGTTGATTGCATTTTTCTCATTTGGTAAGTCAACCATCTCCCATGTTCCATTTTTCTCAATTGACTGCATCTCTTCTACAATGGCTTTCTGCCACTCTTCTTTTTCAGCTGCTTCTTCATAACTCATAGGGTCTGAAACAATAAGAACAAATTGACATGACGCATATATGCCAGCTAAAGATTTATACTTCTTTGGAGGTGTCTTATCCGAAAATTCTTCGAGAGAAGAGTTGTTGTTTAGTCATACTGAAGATGATAAATTTAACAAATTTTGTGTTGCAGTAGACACACTAAAAGATGCACTGGAGTTGACCCTTGTCTCTTCATCCGGAGAAACTTCACTTGTATCTTACTGCTCTATTCTTTACTCCAATTTCAACTCACATTTTCATCATATAGTATATCCCTTCTAACTGAAATATTTTCATTACGAGGGTTGTATAATTTATATGCCTTTGATTGAGTTCAATAGCCAAGGAAAATGCATTTTTCAAAATTTTCATCTAACTTTTGACGAATTTGAGGATTTTTCAAAGCATAAGCAACGCAACTTAAAACTTGTAAATGACTTACATATAGTTTACTTCCATGCCATACTTCATAAGAAGTTTGATTCATAATAGCCTTTGTTGGTGAGAGATTTAATAGATAGACAGATGTTGCTACAACTTCGGCCCAAAATTGGTTTGAAAGTCTCCTTGTTTGTAACATACTTCTTGTCATCTCCACAATAGTTTGATTTTTTCATTAGCGATTACATTTTGTTCTGGAGTGTAAAGAGCTGCTAACTCCCTTTGGATGCCCTTTTCTTCACAAAAAAGATTGAACTCTTTAGATATGAACTCGCCATCTCTATCTGTGTGAAGAACTTTAATGTGGCAGCCACCTTGGTTTTCCACCATAACTTTAAAATTCCAGAACTTCTGAAAAGTTTATGACTTATATTGTAAGAAGTAAACTCAGCTCATGCAACTATAGTCATCAATAAATAGTAAAAAGTATATATCCCCGAGACTTAGTTTGCATTGGGCTACATATATTGGTCGGAAAGGACTTCCTAGTTTGCTTGCCATAAATGCATCCTTCACATAAACAAATTGAATCAATTCTTGGTAATCCGAAAACCATACCTTCATCCCTAAGTATTTTCAGGCCCTTCATATGAATATGTCCATATCTCAAATGCCCATATCTCATAAGCCATAATATGGAGTCATCTTTTATGCTAGCAGCAAGAGCAAAATCCTCCATGTTAGAAACATCTAGTGGAAACATCTTATTTGAAGTCATGGCAATCTGAACTTTATGACCTGATTTCTTATTTGTAATGACACGTGTTGTCATCAAATAGAACGGAATGTCCTCTAGTCATCAATTGTTCAACACTCAATAACTTATACCCTAAATCAGACACAAATTGAACAATATCTAATAGTTTTATCTTACCATGACTTGTTTCGACTTTCACTATGTCTTTTCCCTTGACTTGTATCTCTCTTGTATTTCCAAGTTGCACCTTAAATTTTTGCGTCTCATCAAGCTCTTGGAATAAAGATTTGGTGCCTGTCATATGGTTCGAGCATCCACTATCAACAAATCATAAATCACTTTTTTTTGGATTAATATCCATACATGCCATAAAAAACCTTTGTTGATCATGTGCCCATGCTTTCTACAATGGCAATATTGTATGACATTCCTTATGTTACTTTGCTCATTGAATTTTCTTTGTCCATCATTTCTCCATCTACCCCTGTTACCACGACCACCATGGAAGCTGCAAAATCCTCCTATTTCACGACTTCTACTTACTAAACGAATATTTTCTCTTTCATTGTTTTCGTTGTTGGCTGTCTTCTTTACTTGTAGTGTCTTTTCTTCATTCTTTTTCGATGATCTATTGATTATTGACTCATGGGCTTGAAGCGAGCCCATCAGTTCATCAATGAAGAGTATTGATAGATCCTTAGCTTCTTCTATAGCAGCCACCATATGGTCAAACTTTGGAGTTGGGCTTCTAAACCCCTTTGTAACAATTGTTTCATTTGAAATTTTCTCTCCATACATGCGCATTTATTGACTATTGCCATTACTCTTGACAAACAATCGGCAATTGATTCACCATTCTTCATGAGCAAAGTTTCAAAAGCACGTCTTAGAGATTGCAATTTCACTATTATGAATTTTGAATCTTCTTTGAACTCCTGCAGAATTGACCAAGCTTGCTTTGATGTGGTTGCTGCTGCAATTCGTGAAAAAATAGTCATGAGTTGCTTGCTGAATAATGAATAGAGCCTTGACACCTTTTTTCTTGGTTTCTCTTAGTCTCTCATTTTCTTCCATTGTGGGTTCTAATACAGCAACAAACTCGTGCTCCACCAAGTCCCATAGCTCCTGCGATCTGAGCAAGGTTTTTATGTTGATGCTCCACCACTCATATTTCTCACCATTAAAAATTGGTAGGAGCGGTGCAGAGGAAGAAAAATCAGCTACTTCCATTTTTGTTTTGAAAAAAAAATAATCACTTTCCGTGCTAACAAGAACTTCGCTCACATACCAACTTTTTTAGCAAAAAAATAATGAAAGAGATAGCAAAAGACAAAATAGACCAAAGCTGCAAATGATTTATTATTGTTTGCTTATGGAAATCCTACTCCACAATTGAGCATGAATAAATTCACAAGTTTAGGAAACTACTCCTAGCTTCCTAAAAACTTGGTCAGAACTTTAAATTATATTTCAACATCTTTGGTCATAATACAAGAAATGGGTACTCTTTTGTATAACATCTTTGGTCATAATACAAGAAATGGGTACTCTTTTGTAAACTTATAGTAGTTTTTATTAATGGAAGAGACATTAAGATCATCAAAATAAAAAATTACAACAGTGTAAAGTACTTGAAAACTAAAAGTAGAAAGTATGAAAATGTAGGACAAAGAAGAATACTTCCGGGAATATTTCAAGTAGACTAATAATGTTTTATGTTATTCAATTATTACCTTGGGTCTTTTTTTCTCTCCCTCTCTATTTTGCAACAAAAATGAAATATCTAGTAGATCACTAGGATCAGGAACAATAAGAGTTGCACCATTATCAGCGGTTGTAATATTTAGAATCATGGAAACTGCTTTCACGGCCCTAATACAACGAAGAAAGTAACTTGGATTAATAATATGTTAGAAATCGATTACGATAGACTCATGATACAATTTATAATTTCTACGATTCTTTTGTCAAGGTATATGAATAATATTTCAAAAGTGGAAGATTGCCAAAATACCTCTAAAATTATAGATAATTAGGAAAGTGCCATTCTGCTCAAAACCATCTGCACAAATGGAAGATTACCAAAATACCTCTAAAATTATAGATAATTACGAAAGTACCATTCTACTCAAAATCAGAACCTTTATCGTGACCATCTGCACAAAAATCCTGAATCTCAAAATCAAGCCGTTGGATTTCTCCCAAATTTGGATACATTCTAGAATGTTCAAAGATCATCAAATCCAACTGTCGGAATTCAAATTGGAGTGGATATTTTCAACAAATTATCCAAAAAATCCAATCCCCAAATTACAACGATTATGGAGATTTCAAAGTTGGTGTAAGCTTCCCCTATAAAGTCTAAAGTTGGGCAACATTTTAAGACAAGAATAGAGTGGTGAGGATTCCTAAACCTTAGTTGGAAGCTTATAGATTATGGGTTTTTCTTCCTCGGATTTCTTCTAAATTCGAGGGCTATGGTTAATCATTTTCCTTCCTACCAACTCCTATATATTCCATAGGGGATTTCCAACAAGTTTCATGAAGGAATCGAGTCCTTAAAAGCTTTAAAATCGGCTACCCAACAAAAGATTTCTAGATTTATTCCGGCGAAAAACATGTTTTTTTGGTGAACTTTGAAAGGTTATAACTTGAGCTACAGACCACGAAAAGGTATGAACTTGGTCTTTAATTCTTCCTTGAAACTTCATTTAAAGGTTTCGTGAAAAAATCAAGTCGATTAAAGATCTATACATAGTTGTACAAATGATCATAATGCCCTTACGAATATCTACCTACGGTTCATGACCTAGTTAACCTCCAAATACTATGAAACTCTGTAGTAGATCTTAATTTATGATGTTTGATGGTGTGGTGAAGTTTTAAAGCCATTGGAACTCGTTAAGTAGAAAAATCAAGAATTATGGGTAAAATAACCAAAATTCCCCTAGGACTATTTATGATAATTCTCCTAGGATTTTTGATTCAGGTGCATTGTTCCATTCGTCTCCAAGTAAGGAATTGTTTCAAAATTTCAAATCAGGAAATTTCGGGAAGGTGTATCTTGCCGACAACAAAACCTTGGAGATTGAAGGGAATGGAGATGTCTCCATACAAACACCAGTAAGAAATCAGTGGACATTATAAGATGTTAGATACATTCCTAGTCTAAAAAAAAACCTGATCTCTATTGGCCAGTTGGATAGCACAGGCTATGCAGCAGAGTTTGGAAAGAGTTCGTGGAAGATTGTGAAGGGCGCCATGGTTGTTGCACGTGGCATAAAATTCAGAACCTTATACACTATGGCAGAGTGTATAAACATGACTGTTGCTGCTAAGAGTGCTTCCTATTCAAGTCTATGGCACAATAGACTTGGACATATGAGCGTCAAAGAAATGAAGATACTGACTGCGAAAGAAGCTTTAGAAGGCTTAAAATCTGTTGATATGGGTCTTTGTGAGAGCTGTGTTATGGGCAAACAAAAACGTCTTAGTTTCACAAAGACTGCCAGAGAACCGAAGAAAGTGCAGTTGGAAATGATCCATACAGACTTCAGGGACCATCTCCGGTTTCATCACTTGGTGGATCAAGGTACTACGTCACCTTCATCGATGACTTCAGTAGGAAGGTATGGGTTTACTTTCTGAAACACAAGTCAGATGTGTTTACCACCTTCAAGAAGTAGAAAGCTGAAATTGAAAATCAAACCGACTTGAAGATCAAATGCCTGAGGTCTGACAATGGAGGAGAGTACAACAAATTAGAGTTTATAACATTTTGTGCAGCTGAGGGAATTAGATTAATAAGAACAATTCCCGGTAAGGCAAGACAAAATGGTATTGCAGAAAGGATGAACAGAATATTGAATGGGCGAGCAAGAAGCATGAGGATTCATTCTGGACTGCCAAAGGCATTCTGGGCTGATGCTGTGAACACAGCAGCATATTTGATTAATAGAGGGTCATTAGTACCCTTGAAGTTCAAATTTCCCGAAGAAGTATGGACAAGAAAAGAAGTCAAGTACTCTCACTTAAGAACTTTTGGTTCTACTGCGTATGTTCATGTTGATCTAGAGAAGAGAGATAAGCTTGATGCTAAGGCTGTGAAATGCTACTTCATAGGCTATGGCTCTGACATGTTCGGGTACAGATTTTGGGATGACAAAAATAGGAAAATCCTAAGACACTGCAATGTGACCTTTGATGAAAATGTCCTGTAAATGACAAAGAAAAGATAAAATCTAACACTATAAAGCAAGTGGAAGTTGAACTTGAGTGGCAGGAAAATTCACGCAGTGATGTTACAACATAAGCTCAAGAAACTCCTGATCCTGTTGCTGAAGAACTAGACGTGAAGCAAGTTATACCTGAGCAGGTGTTGAGGAGATCATCCAGGACTATCAGAGCACCAGATAGATATTCACCCTCATTACATTATCTGTTGCTGACTGACAAAGAAGAACTAGAGTCCTTTAATGAGGCCCTACAAGTGGAAAATTCAACCAAGTGGGAGCAAGCCGTGGATGATGAGATGAGCTCACTTGAAAAGAATAAAANTAAGGCAAGACAAAATGGTATTGCAGAAAGGATGAACAGAATATTGAATGGGCGAGCAAGAAGCATGAGGATTCATTCTGGACTACCAAAGACATTCTGGGCTGATGCTGTGAACACAGCAGCATATTTGATTAATAGAGGGTCATTAGTACCCTTGAAGTTCAAATTTCCCGAAGAAGTATGGACAAGAAAAGAAGTCAAGTACTCTCACTTAAGAACTTTTGGTTCTACTGCGTATGTTCATGTTGATCTAGAGAAGAGAGATAAGCTTGATGCTAAGGCTGTGAAATGCTACTTCATAGGCTATGGCTCTGACATGTTCGGGTACAGATTTTGGGATGACAAAAATAGGAAAATCCTAAGACACTGCAATGTGACCTTTGATGAAAATGTCCTGTAAATGACAAAGAAAAGATAAAATCTAACACTATAAAGCAAGTGGAAGTTGAACTTGAGTGGCAGGAAAATTCACGCAGTGATGTTACAACATAAGCTCAAGAAACTCCTGATCCTGTTGCTGAAGAACTAGACGTGAAGCAAGTTATACCTGAGCAGGTGTTGAGGAGATCATCCAGGACTATCAGAGCACCAGATAGATATTCACCCTCATTACATTATCTGTTGCTGACTGACAAAGAAGAACTAGAGTCCTTTAATGAGGCCCTACAAGTGGAAAATTCAACCAAGTGGGAGCAAGCCGTGGATGATGAGATGAGCTCACTTGAAAAGAATAAAACGTGGGTGCTGACTAAGTTACCTACAGGAAAGAGAGCTCTGTTGAACAAATGGGTGTTCAGAATCAAGGCTGAACCAGATGGCAGAATGAGGTTTAAGGCTCGGTTAGTAGTTAAAGGATATTCACAAAGAAAAGACATTGATTATGCTGAGATCTTTTCTCCAGTTGTGAAATTAACTACTATCCGAATTCTACTGAGTATTGTTGCACCGGAGAATTTGCACCTTGAGCAAATGGATGTAAAAATGGCGTTTTTACATGGAGATCTAGATGAGGAGATCTATATGCAACAACCAGAAGGGTTTGCAACTTCAGGCAAGGAGCACATGGTGTGTAATCTCAATAAGAGCATGTATGGACTGAAACAAGCACCGAGACAATGGTACAAGAAGTTTGACTCCTTCATGTGCAAGAGTGGTTTCCACAGGAGTGAAAAGGATTTATGTTGTTACCTCAAGAAATACACTGATTCTTATGTGTTTCTACTCCTGTATGTGGATGATATACTAATTGTTGGATCAAGCATGGGGGAGATAAACCACCTGAAGGCAAGCTTGTCTTCAATATTTGAGAGGAAAGATTTTGGTGCAACGAAGCAGATTCTTGGGATGAGAATTTCTCGAGATAGATCTACTGACACATTAAATCTATCCCAAGAGCAGTATATTGAGAATGTGTTGTCCAAATTCAAGATGAATGATGCTAAACCCAAGACTACCCCTTGGCAAATCGTATTAAATTGTCAAAGGGGCAATCTCCCAAGATAGTTGAGGAATGTGAGCACATTGCATCAGTTTCGTACGCTTCTGCAGTTGGGAGTTTGATGTATGCTATGGTTTGCACTAGACCTGACATAACACATGCAGTGGGAGTTGTTAGCAAGTACATGGCAAATCCAGGGAAGGAACATTGGGAAGCTGTGAAGTGGCTTCTAAGATATCTGNTTTTGTGGATGCTGATCTTAGTGGAGATGTAGACTCTAGCAAGAGCACATTTTGATATATCTACACTATAGATGGAACAGCAGTGAGTTGGATGTCCAAGCTTCAGAAATGCGTCGCTCTTTCATCTACTGAAGCTGAGTACGTGGCAATAGTTGAAGTTGGAAAGGAGATGATATGGATGACAGACTATCTAGAAGAGTTAGGCATGAAGCAATGCAAGAAGATTCTTTATACAGATAGTCAGAGTGCCATACAGCTGGTGAAAAATCCAGTCTATCATTCAAGGACAAAACACATTAGAAAGCAATACCATCTCACTCGCAGGTTAGTGGAAGAAGGTGATATGTATTTGGAGAAGATAGAGGGTGCAAAGAATCCAGCAGACATGCTGACAAAATGTGTTGATGTTGGAAAATTGAGGTTATGCAAAGCCTTAATTGGTATGGTGCAGTGATCGTTTGAGAATGAAATTCTTAGTTGACTGAATCAGTCTCCAAGTGGGAGAATTGTTAGGTTATGGAGTCTGCTCTCTTATTTATAGCTTGATCAACGGTTATATCCAGTAAAGCTATATATGGTAAATAGCTATATATAGTAGATGGTTAAATCTGGTAAAACTATATACAGTAAACTGAACCATATACGTACACCCTCAGGTATAACTTTGGAAATGTACTTTCTTCTCTATATTCTCTCTTATACATACTTATCAATACAAGTCCTTTAGCCAGAGTTCTCCTTGCATTTTCTCTCTCCTATTTCTCTGTGTTCATCTAAATCGATTGTGAGCGTTGTTGTTCGATCCTAACAACTATAAGGAAATTTAATCAAATACTAACTGACAGTAATCTAAACAAATACGTGATCTTTAATATAATCTCTAGCAAAGTCAAGCTTACGAGGGAGAATGTGAGTCATTAAACTTGACTTGGTAAAAATAGTTATTAACTTGAATAAGTATAGGAAATGGTCAGGGATTTATTCCGGATTGTTAGTGGTTTTAACTTGAGAGAAAGTTTAGGAAATTTGTTGATTCTCTATTATAAATACTCAGATGTATGCTCTAACACAACAATAAAGAGAATTGAAAAGTTGAGTGCTTAAGATTTTCCAAAAGTTCTCTCCCCTTAAGCTTTTCTTCTTCATTCTTTTATTTGTTTCAAAATATTTTGATCGTGGGTTATATCCAACCTTCTTTTCCTCACTTAAAATGTTTAAGAAACAAGTATCAAAGACATGTGCTATCTAGATAGCAGTTGTTGTAACACATGATGGGGAAAGAAGGATGTTTTTCTCTTTTCTTGGATGAATCTCTTCATAATGAGGTGAAAATTAGTGATAACAAAAAGATTAAAATCGAAAGGAAAATAATATACTCGTCGGGATAAAGAAGTCAGAGAAGTGAGCCACCGAAGTTCGTTATGTTACAACCTCAAACACAAGCTTTTAATTGTAGGGCAGATTCTACCAAAAGGGCATGATTTAATCTTCAAAGAAAATATGTGTAAGATTAGATCCAAGTTGGAGTTCTCATAACAAAGGTACATATGATTACCAACACAGACACAAAATTTAGTAAATGATACTTCATTACTAATAAACTTCATCATGAACATTTGAGTTTTGACACTTTATCTCAACTGTGTCATCAAGAAATATGCTAGAGATCTATGATGCTTTAAGAAAGATGACAGAAGATGATCATGCTGATTCTATTTTATTTGTATTGCAAATTCTATAAATTTGATGAGATCATTCAAAATGAAAAATGAAAAGTTGTAATAGATTAAGAGATTGATGTAATAAAAAGATATGAAATATAGCAGTTAGTACAACAACCAAAGAACTTAGAAGGTCTTGGAGTTAATTTTGCACATAAAAATACTTGAGCAAACTGGTGAAGTTGGGAAGTATGAGGTAAGACCTATCGTCAAAGGGTATAAGAAAAAAATATGTTATGAATTATGAAGAAAATTTCCTACTGATGACTCATTTATAAGCTATTTGTTTTCTTCCAGCTATTGTTGTATATAATAATTAGGAAGTACATTAAATGGATGTCAAGTCAACATTGGAAATATCTGGATATTTGAACGAAGAAATATATGTTGTGCAACACAAAAGTTATGTCTAGGTTGGAGAAGAAAATAAGTCAGGTCTATTAATTAATAAGCTTGAATTAGAGTCGAAAGAAATTATTAATTTAGAGAAATTTTAAGATAATTGTTCTGTACTTATTGACTTGAATAAGTTTAGAAAAATAGTTAGTCTTTTTTAAGAAAATGGTTAGTAGTTCGTCTAAGGAAATTTGATAGAAAGTTTTAGGAAATCTTTTGTCTTCTCTACTCTAAATACTCAGATATGTATGATATTTTCACAACAACAAACTAATTTGAAAAGCTATGTGATAAAGGTTTTTTTTTGTTTAAAAAGATCTCTCCCTTACGTTGTTCTTTTTGCTTCTTTTACTTGTTTTAACATATTTCGATTGTGGGTCATATCCAACATTTGGTATTAGAGCTAGGATGCAGAAATAAATGCCAACACCATACAAAGTCACTGGAGAAGATGTGACAACGATGAGGAGTGGAAGAGAGGGGAGTGTAACACTCCAATACCTATTACTCACATAGAGTAACTACGCAACATGGTCGATAAAGATGTGTGTTAACTTATAGGCACAGGTGACAATGTTGAGGAGCGAAGGATAGGATGACTCTTGCCGTCATCTACCAAGCAGTCCTAAAAGACGTTCTTCTCATGGTGGCAAAGAAGGACTCGACAAAGGCAGCGTGGGAGAGAGTGCAAACAATGCATTTGGGTGTGGAATGTGTCAAGGAAGCAAAGGTGCAAACCTTGAAGAGTGAGCTCGAGGTTATCTGCATGAAGGACGGTGAGTCAATAGATGACTTTATCATGAAATTGATGACAATCGTCAGTGGCATCCATTCATTAGGCGACATCGTGAATGAGATCTCCGTCGTTAAGAAGTTCCTTCGAGTTGTTACCCAAGATGCATGTAGATTGTTGCCTCCATCGAGCAGTTCAGCGACCTCAAGAACATGTTGATTGAAAAGTTTGTTGGTCGTCTTAAGGTCCAGGAGGAGAGACTTCATGGCTACGAAGACAATCAGGAGGAGAAATACATCTTATTCACACATGAGGAGTGGCTCGCATGGACGAAAAAGAATGATGCAGCCGACTCTTCTTTTTCAGGTATGAGAGGACGTGACAGCCATACCAAGGAAATTAGAGGTCGCGGATGTGGTAGTAAACATGAAAATACCTCATAAATCCATGACAATGTCATCCCTTAGAAGGACAAGAGTATGATCAAGTGTTACTCTTGTGAAAAAATACGGGCATTATGCGGTAGAGTGCTGCAACAAGGAGCGCGATGAGGAGGCAAACCTCATGTTCACGGATGATGAAGAGCCCGCATTGATGTTGGCCGAGAAAATGACCAATCTGTTGATACTCAAAGAAGAAAAGGTTATGACAAACCCCTCCATAGATGAAGAAGACCAAGTAGAGACGAGCATGTGGTACCTAAACAACAAAGCTAACAACCACATAACCGTGATTGAGCAAAGTTTAAGAAGCTTGATGAGAAGTTAATTGGAAATATGAAGTTTTGCAATGGATCAATTGTACCGATCCAAGGCAAAGGATCTATCTTGTTCGAGTGTAAGAATGACGATCAACATCTATTGACCAAGGTGTATCTGAGTGAAGATAGTCGGCCCTGATGAAGGTAAAATGGTCGCGAAACTACATGTATAAGATACTATTGAAAGACCATCAACATCTTCCAAAAGTATCCATTGGCGTTGGCCGCAAGAAATTGAAGAAGAAACCCAAACCAATTGGTCGGGAGAAAAAGGAATTGAAGTACAGATCCAAGAAGAAACCAAAGGTTCCCTCAATCAGCGAAGTGCAACCTACTAGTTGTTGTGTTTTATTGGACTTACCATCTTAACCAAGGAGGCCTAGAGGAAGACCACTAAGGTGTAAGAAAAATGAGACTTCAAACTTGCCATCTCAACCAAAGAAACCTATTGATAGGCCAAAAAAGAAGGTTGAAAACGGAGGAATACATTACAAGAAGTTTCTACATGATAAATTTTCTCCACGGAAGAGAGGAGTGGAAGAAATTGGAAGAAGACAAAGTTGACTAGGGACCAGCAAAGTTGGACAGTCTCACCAAGACCGTAGAAAGGGTTAAATTTGCAGACATGCAAAAGTTGCTTGAAGTGAAGAATCTCGAGCAAAGTCAAACTTACGGTGGAGAATATGAGTTAATAAGCTTAACTTAGCAAAAGAAATTATCAACTTATAGGAATATTAGGAAATTTTAGGCTGAGTTATTAAAATTCTCATGAGGTCACTCAACATAAAATTAATCCAAGCAAATCATGCTTAATTATGGAATTCTTATGATTGAGCCATTGAAAAAGAAGGTGCACTTTGTTAGTATATGTAGTAGCATTCAATTCTTTTTAAGCATTTCTTAGTATCTTCAGAATCGGATGTGGTCTCAATTCATTGATATACCACTTTTTTACCTAGGTGTCACATGCCCATTAGCTTCTGCATTGGTTCATCCCGAACCACATCTTATTAGAAGAGGTACCGCTCTGATACTATTTGTAACGACCCATGTTCAAGATTTGAATTAGGCTTTAGAATTTAGATTTAGCACGTGATGGCAACGACTTTCTCCTACATCCCTTGCGACATGGTCATATCACTTACTTTTCGCTTCTAATAGTAAAAACTATCCTTACAAACCAACACAAGTCCTTCTAGCATGTTTTGTCTTCACTCACATGCATCTTATAAAATTTCAAGGCGATCACCTGACTCGAATTGCTCAAAGCAAAGCACACATAACTATGAAGTTCCTATGATTGAGTCACTTTAAAAGAATATGCATCTTATCTTGTCAGTAAGGGTAGTAACTTTGAATTGTTTTTATGCTTTTCCTAATCATTCTATTCTCAAAATTGCTCTCCCTGGAATGTGGTTTCAGTTAAGTCGATGATTTAATTTTTTATGGGAACTTAGGCCATTATGCTTGAAGAGTTCAAAGAGAGCATGAAGAAAGAATTTGAGATAACGGGTAAGAGCATACTTTTCATGTCAATACTGTTGAGGGTTGTTGGGAGAGAGTCCCACGTTGAGTAATTAAGGAGATGATAATAAGTTTATAATTAAAGAATACATCTCCATTTGTACGAGGGAGAAACTAAAAGCAAAGTCATGAGAGCTTAGACCTAAGTGGACAATATCATACCACTATGGATGATCGTGGTTTTAAAAAAATACTCCTACAGAAGTAGGTTTGAACTTGAGCACGCACAATGAAAATGAAAATTTTGATGCTACAATTTATGGAAGTTTCGTTGAGAGTTTGAGATATTAAACTACGACTAGACTCGATCTTATGTTCTCAGAAAGTTTGCTGAGCTATTTTATGACATCACCGAAGATAAATCATTTAGAAGCTGGAAAAGAGTTATTTGTCATGTATTGTGAGCTATTATTCACAGTAAGAACATGGTTAAAATGATAATGATTGGGGATGAAACATTGATGATTCCAAAAATACTTATATGTGATCGACATTAGTTTGGGTGCAGTTTCATGGGAATTAAAGAAACAGGAGATAGTATTGGTACAAACTGGAGATGGAGATGAATATGATGGGAGAACTTAGTTTGAGATGAGTATGATGGGTGCAGTTTCATGGGTATTAAGAAATTGTCACTGACACAATCAGAATCAGATCCTTCACAGTATCGGTAATCACTTTATCTTGAAATCTAGCGGTTGAATTTCCAACAAAATTAGATATGATTTAGAACATCTATAGCTTATCACATCCAACGGTGGGAATTCAAAACTAAAATCGGCAAAACTCTGATGAGAGTAAGTTTTTTCAACGTAAAAATTTAGAAAGATCGACAGCAAAATCATGGTGGTTCTGGAAATTTCAAAGGTGGTGGATCCTTCCTCTATAAATTATAAGTCATGGGCATTCATTTGGAGCAAGTAACAAGCAACGTCGAGCCTTCAATCGCGAGTTATAAGAGTTTGTTTTTGGGTATCAAGTTCTCGGGTTCTCTCCAAATTCGAGAGCTATAATCCACTATTTACTCCAAACTTATTTCTATACCTTTTAAATAAGATTACCCACAAGTTTGATAAGGAAGGAAACGTCGAAAATGCCCCAAACCTAATTCTCTAATTCGGTCCGTTGTTCAAGGAGTCCCAAGGAGCTTGAAAAATTCAATCTGAAGCTACACGTGAATTCGTCGTGTAAGATCTATCCCAATCGATTTCTACATCTCCAAGATACATTTCCATAGAAAACCTTGAAGGACAATAACTCTAAGGGTGTGTCCAATTAGAGAATTTTAATCTCAGGTAAGCTTTGGAGGTAAAACTCAAACTCTTGTTTCCAACCCATTTTATCCAAAATCGAGGTTTTCGTTAGCCTTAGGAAACTAAGAAGAGCATATATGATGAAAGAATCCAGGGCTAATTCGTCCGAGATCAAGTTGTCAAGAGGATCCAACTCTGCGTTCTATGTTGAGTTACAGACCAAAGATTGAAATTCAAACTCAGCCACATTCACACAAAGTCGTCCTCCCAAATTAATTCCTTTAGTTTGAAGGGAGTATAAGGAGGAATTCTAGTGAAGAAAATGTGGCCGGAAGTGTCCCAATAGTCCTATTCAAGAATAAGTTCGTCTGAGTCGACTCTAGTGAAGAATCGAGTTTCCAACTAACTTTGGAAGGTAATAACTTAGACTATAGTTCACAAAAAGGAAAGATATCAGTCCCTAACTCTTTCTTGACACTCCATCTTTAAGTTTTACAAAGTTTTACAAAAGAATTGAGGGGAGAACGCCTTTCACTATGTCATGATGGGACTCATGTTTCCCTCGCCCAGATGAGATGCCTTGCGTCATGTATTACTAGCTAGATGTCATGATCAAGTTTGCACCAACTATGTGACCATGTCGATCTTTCATGGGGGAGTGATTTATAGACCATTTTAAGGGAAGTTTCCCAGTTGATCATGTAATATGATCCAAGATAAGTTTTATGTACTCGGTCCAACACTCAAGAAGTTTTAGTACTCTAGGTTAACGGTACAATTAAGAACTTACCAGTTATAGACTACTTACTGAGCTTTTGTATTCTCTCCATATTTTTTTATAGGTAACTAGGCCGTAGGTGTGGATATAATAAAAGATATAATATTCATTTACTTTAACTAAATGTTGATTAAAAATGTATAGGATTTGGTAAGCATACCATTCTTGAGGAGATTGGTATTGGGAAGCCAAATCGCCAAAATAGGCAACAGCCATGTCCGTATTGATAATGCCAGGATCTAACGCTACAATGGTCATTCCATCTGGTAGCTCTTTTGCAATTGATTTACTCAAACCTTCAATCGCCCATTTGGAAGCGCAATAAGCCGAAGCCTGGATAGTTAAAAACTAATCATTTCTGTTGTTGATGAGAGCTTTGTTAATATAGATTGCAGCATATGCGTACCAGGGGACCAACAGTTCTTCCATACAGAGAAGATATGTTCACAATAATTCCTTGATTCCTAGGAAGCATAAGAGGAATGAAGTGACG
This sequence comes from Cucurbita pepo subsp. pepo, assembly GCF_002806865.2. Taxonomy (NCBI): domain Eukaryota; kingdom Viridiplantae; phylum Streptophyta; class Magnoliopsida; order Cucurbitales; family Cucurbitaceae; genus Cucurbita; species Cucurbita pepo. The sequence goes on from NC_036638.1 coordinate 10,882,553, forward strand.
CAACACATTTGCTGCCCCTTTTATGTTTGTGTCGATTACATTATCAAACATTTCGTCAGGAACCTCCCAAAACTTCAAATTCGCAGTATTCACACCTGCATTATTCACTGCAGAAAAAAAAAAAAAAATGATAAGAAATCACTATAAGAGAAGTAAGATTTGGATTACTTGTTGATCGAACATCTAAGGCAAGACACTTATTTGAGATTCAAATCACTCCACAAACAAGATCGATCATGTCTAGCTTGAATGATTATTGTTGATCAAATATCTCATGGCAAGAACACTTGTTTAAGATTCGAATTACTACACAAGCAAGATTGATCATGTCGAGCTTGAATGACTCTACATGCAACCTAAACTACATAGAATTGCAAAAAAAACTTAGCCAGCACAAATGATTCTTTCACTACATTTTACAAGTCTCTTTTACAAATATAACATACATCATTTTATATAGGGTCAAAATAAAAATTCTTAACCTTCCGTGAGACATTCCAAAAGTTGTAACTATTTATGATCATAATTAGCCACCACTCTACTGTATACTTTATAATCATAATTAACGATTATGTAAATAAGCCTTAAAATATATTAAATAAACGTTATAATTCTAAATTATGATCCACCCAGAATTCATAACAATGAAACTTGATTCTCATTGGATGTGGCATGAATTGAAATATTTTTTTTGATAATTTCAACAACATTTTCTTTCTATGCTCGTCGAAGTATATTGTATGATTGATGTCTCTTGGTTTATATCATGAACTTCGTGTTTACTTTATTTTATCCAAAATGAAAAAAAAAAAAAAGAAAAAAAAAAACTGTAGCACAAACATACCAATGATGTCAAGAGAACCAAGTTTGTCTCGGACCGTGTGTGCCATTTGTCGGATGCTGTCATCTGACTTCTGCAAAACAAAAAGGAGAAATTAAACAGATAAACAATAAGACATAGCAAAGGAAAAAGCATTACGAACCACATCAGCAATGAAGAGCAAATGGTTTTGTGGGGAAGCATTAGAGAGTTGCAGCTGAAGTGAATCCAAATTGGTTTTGTGGCGGCCGCAACCAATAATTAGATGGCCATGTTTTGCCAACTCCAATGCCAAAGCTCGTCCTATCCCTCTGGACACCCCAGTTATTAGAACTGTCTTCTTGGTTGCAGCCATGGATTTGTCTTCTCCAAAGCGAATACCTAATTTAGTGTAGAAATGATATGGTGTAGAAGGGTTGGGTTTTATACAATAATTGAAGAGATAGACATGGACAACAAACTCTTCCCTCTTGAGTGGTTCCAGCTTCAACTACAAAATTTTCATTTCATTTTAGATTATTGCAACTCGGTTGTGTGGGTGAGCTTCATTTCCACATCTCCACATCTCCACATCTACTCTTCCGTTGTGTGGGTGTGCTTCATCTCCACATCTACTTTGTTGGAAGCATTTGGTTACTTGAATTGAATTAAGACTATATGAAAAAATTGTTCAAACTTTTACCATTTATATTTCCAAAATTATTCCATTTGTGTTTATGTGTTTGTTGAAGTGATTAATCATGGTAGTTTGTAAGTGGACGGAATTGTTTTATACTATACATTGAATTTCCACAAAAAAAATTATGAGAGCCTTGATCAATGAATTTTTCAAGAGGGATGGATTAGAGATGCCCATGGGGTGGGACGGGACAGGGAAGCCTGTCCCCTCCACCTATTACATTTCTCATCTCCACAAAATTTTCCATTTATTTTTTACGAGCACGTTTGGGTAGAGAATTCACCCGGATCGAGTTACCTAAAGTGAATATTTCTCAATTTATTATTCTTAAAGAAAGAAATTTATTTTAAAGTTTCAATATCAAAATATATTCCATAAGCAAAGATACACCTATAATATTCTACCAAGATATACCTATTATATACCTATAATACCTATAACTAAATAATTTTTTCTTAAAATAGATAATAAGCACGTATAATTAGATCTTATTTAGCTCCACATACTAGCTATTATTAATAGTAGTTGCACTTCTTAAATTCATGGATGCTTAAGCGTTAAGGCTGATAAGTCTTAAAAGTAAATAGAGATATAGAAACTAATACTACCACGATTAGTTAAGAAATAGACATGAGAAAGTCTTGACTAACAGAAGCTTATGAGTGTGCATTTAAGGTGCAAGACGAGAGTCGGTATCCTCAGGTACTCTAAGAAGAGAATAGGCCAGCACGTAACCTTGTGTTGAGATATATTATTTATGGAATATATCTTAGATATTATATCTTAATATTCTTCCTTTATGATTTGATTTACAGTATATTTTATTTTATTATCCGTATTTAATTATTTTATATTTTCCTCATTTGTACGTATTAATTGCTAGCTTGTATCCTATTCAAAGGATATCAATATTCATGAGAATACACACCTTTTCAATTCTATTTCTATTTCCATTTCTTATTCTTAATATGGTATCATAGCACCGATCTTTGTATTTCTAATATCAGAGCACCGATCTTGATATTCCTAATACCCCCTTGGACTCTGAGTTTAAGGGGAGTATTAAACCTAAAGCCAAACCCTAACTCATTCAGTGAAGCCTTTACGCTGATCATCCAATATCAAGAATACGTTATAAGCATTTTCAAATTTCTCACCAAGCTCAAAGGTGACATATTCAAGATGTTCGTATTTTCTTTCACAACCTCTCAAGTGATCCAGAGCACCGATCTTGGTGTTATTATCCAGTAAATCATTTATGCATGGACCAAGAAGTGATCAGGGAGGATATTCACTTGTTCTAAATCAAATTAGATGGAACAAGTTACCAATCATCAAGTCAATCATTGCGGTCTATTTCTGAGTTTTGTATCCTTCTTGGAAATTCAATAATTTCTTGAAAGTCTAAAAATGCAAACCAATCAAAGGCGGTTTATTTTTTGGTTTTGCATCTTTTCTGTAAATTCAATAATTTCTTGAAAATCTAAAAATGCAAACCAATCAAAGGCGGTCTATTTTTTACGGATATTTTCACTACTGCTCACAAAAGTGTTATTGACCTCCACTCTCTTCTCAAAAGACAACTTGGGTGTTATTGACCTACACTCGTAAAGACAAGTTGGATGTGATTAACATATACTCTCCAAGTTGAGAGAGAGTGTTGAGATATATTATTTATGGAATATATCTTAAATATTATATCTTAATATTCTTTATTTATAATTTGATTTACAGTATATTTTATTTTATTCCAAGTATTTAATTATTTTATATTTTTCTGGTTTGTAGGCATTAATTGCTAGCTTGTATCCTAAGGATATCAATATCAATGACAATATACACCTTCCCAATTCTATTTCCATTTCTTATTCTTAACACCTTGCTATTGCAATTAATAAGAGTAAGTAGCGGAAAGTTACAGCCCATCCAATATCACCAATATCATTCATTTGTGTTTAACAATTAGTTTGTGTTATAACATACTCTCGTTATTATAGTTTACATTTTATTATGGTTTTTATTAGTTTAGTGAAATCAATGACACCCATTAATCATGTTACGTGTACTTGGCTTGTAGTTCCCGATTGATTGAGTAGAGAATGTATTAAACTCTCAATGGAAATAATAATTTACTTATTACTCGGTATTTGTGATAGTGTATATTTGCACTTAAGTACGGATGCGTACCTTCGATATTTATGTTCGCTATGATATCATGTGGGTCTTTTCCTTTCTACAGCGTCCGACGACGTGTTAGTGCGTTGTTTCCTACCAAGTCAGGCCCAAGGGGTACGGATACGAGCCTATCTGGTGGGTGCATGTGCGCGTACGTCGGCCGTGTGTGGGGAAGTACCACACATCCAACCTTGTCCGAAATTGGAAAGAGCTCAAGGTCATGCTACAACTTTAAAGGATAGGTCCTATCATGTGTGTTTTCATTACCCAACTCCAACAATATGGTTATTTACTCAGTATTTCTTGTTTTAAACTAAACGTATAAGTTCATGACTTCGTTTGAAATGGTTTTATTTAAATTGTTGCATATGTTATTAAAGTCATGCATGTAGTGACGCCTCTAATTTGGACAAGAAAACTAGGGGCATTACAAGGGGCTCATCAAGAATTTGAATGCCCACAGAAGGTTGCTTTATACGCCTTCTAAGCAAAACTCGGAGTGAACTCAGAAGCCGAGTATAAGATGGTGGAAACAGAAACACCGTTAGTTTAGAATGTTGCACACCCCCACGTGGGGGCACTAAAGTATTTTTCCGCTCTCCAGAAGAGAGTGGAAGAGATAGAGGAGTCACTGGAACGCGGTCTTATGTATGTCAAGGTTTGGGTTAATCACATAGCGACCTGGAACATCATTTTCGACTCTAGAGCCACTCACAACTTCATGACAGAAATTGAAACAAAATGCTTGAACAAAGAGACATAAGGAAAATGAAGGTCGTCAACTCGACAACTTTACCTGTCCTAGGAGTTGCAAAGAAAACTCGGATCAAGTGGGGGACATGGTCGGGACAAACCGACTTTGTAATAGTCAAGATGGATGACTTCGACATTGTGTGATGGATGGACTTCCTATTAGAACACAAAATCATTCTCATGCCCTAGCAAAATGCTTAAAATTAATGGAGTCCAACCTAACGATTATTTAGACAAACACCCATCAACCAAAAGGGGTGAAAATAAGAAAAGATCTTAGTCGTGGGGCGAACCTACGCTTGCTGCCATTGTCGTATTATGAAGATGGAGAGAAAGCTCTGATCAAGTTGAAGTCAAATCAGCTTCCAGTTCAAAGTAACAAGAACCAAAGACTCGTGCAAAAATACAACGGACCAGTCGAAGTTATCCACAAGGCCTAGAAGGCATCATATAGGATCTAGTTGCTTCCATGGATATAGACTAGCCCTATTGTCCATGTCAGTAACTTGAAACGTTACTATCCAAACCAAGAAGACATCAAGCACAAGGAGGCGACATGACGTCACGCAAAGAAGAAGAATGTTCCAAAGAAGAAAGTAGGAGGACTCTGACAGAGAAGACACGTAAACTCAATGAACCGATAAGTAGTTTTCAACACTTCCTAGCAGATTAGAAGAAACTCTTCAATATTGAGATCAGCTAGACCTGCATCGAAAGTCTTGAAGTCAACCTCATTCTACATCGCTGAGATCGCGAAGAGTCAGTTAAAAGAGACGTCAACCAATTGAGTGGGGGAGAATGTCACGATCATGCTTATCCAAGGTATATTGTCGGTGGCCGCATGTCGGACATCCCGATCATGCTTGTCCATGACTTATTGTCCATTGTTGCATGCCCGTTTTAAACCCCTTTTACTTGTTTTCACATTAGATAGGTCTTTACTGTTATTGTTGTGCCAATACGAGGGTGTATGACTGCTCACCAAAATCATGTCAACACCCTCCAGGGTTAAAATGCCCCGAAATGTATTATAGGGGGATATGACTAGTTGTCAATTATTCCTACTCGGGTTATATGCCATCAAAGTCGTTGTTGTTGCCTACTTGCTTTTAACTTATAACATTTCTTTCTTTAAAATTGTTTTTAATGTATTTTCTCGCTCACAATTTTAAAACATTTCTTTCAAACGTAACTCGAGACTCGAGCATACGCCGATATTATCCCCGAAGTACGATTGTGACACTTATCACACATATGTTAATCATGCTCGAAAAACAAGTAATCTCATGTATTATGCTCAAACATGAATCATAAACATCATGTACTCGACTGATGCAAACACATGAATTAAAAACATCATGTACAAGGCTCATGCCCTGCTAACCCTTGTTTTACTCAAGCTTAACGAGATCACTAAATCTTTGGTCATAATACAAGAAATCTGTATTCTTTTTATAAACTTATAGTACTTTTGATTAAGGGAAGAGACATTAAGATCGTCAAAGTAAAAAATTACAACAGTTTAAAGTACTTGAAAACTAAAAGTAGAAAGTAAGAAATTATGGAACAAAGAAGAATACTTGTGCGAAGATTTTCAAGCGAGACCAGTAATGTTTCATGTTATTCAATTCTTACTTCGGGTCTTTTCTCACTCTCTCTTAAAGATCGGGCAGATCACCCGGATCAGGAACAATAAGAGTTGCACCATTATCAGCAGTTGTAATAGTTAGAATCATGGAAGTTGCTTTCAGAGCCCTAATACAACAAAGAAATTAATTTGCATTAATAATATGTTAGAAATAAGATAGATTAATGAAACAATTTATAATATCTACATACATGATATATTTAAGTGTATGGAGATTCTTTTGTTAAGGTATATGAATAATAAGTATATATGTACTTGTTTAATTTGTCTTCTAGAGGTGTCTCTTGGGTATTAGACAATGGGTTATTTTCCAAATTGGTAACCAAGCCAAACAAAGTCGGTTGAAGTAATTCAAAAATATATGTTGGGCAGATTCTACCAAAAGTGTTGGAAAGAGGGATAGTGAAAGAGATAGGAATAGATGAGAATAGATAGAAGCTGCAGTGCTTTATTAATGTCTACTGACTTAATGCTCAGAGGCTTACACAATTCCAGTATTTATAGCTTATACACTGGACCAGAAATAGTAAATCATCGAAATCTAGAAAGAATTTAAATCTACTAACAATCTCCTAAAAATCTCATAGTTTGAATATTTGAATCATATCTCTACTACTCTGAATCATATCTTCATTTTG
>NC_036638.1:10889622-10891301 GCF_002806865.2 Cucurbita pepo subsp. pepo
GCTAGCTGTTCATCGGTGTTACAATATTCCAAGACAATTTCTTCGTCTGCAACAAGATCACGAATATAGTGATGTCGAAGTTCAATATGTTTTGTTCTACTGTGAGTGNAGTGATGTCGAAGTTCAATATGTTTTGTTCTACTGTGAGTGCTGGGTTCTTTGTCATAGAAATAGTTGCTTTATTATCACAAAATATCTTTGTTGCCCCTTTTTGCTCTTGTTGAAGATCAGCTAACATTCTTCTTAGCCAAATGGCTTGACACGCTGCTGAAGTTGCTGCAACATTATCTGCTTCTGACGTTGACAACGCCACTGTTGCTTGCTTCTTTGAGCTCCAAGTGATCGCTCCTGACCCTAAAGTGAAAACATTGGCTGAAATGCTTCGTCTATCATCTAATGATCCTGCCCAATCACTATCGGTGAATCCATATAGTTTGAAATTAGAGAATTTAGAATACCAAATTCCATACTCCACAGTTTCGGCAATGTAACGTAAGACTCTTTTTGCTGCTCCATAATGAACCTTTGAAGGATGTTGCATAAACTTAGAAATAATACCGACAGGAAATGCAATGTCGGGTCGTGTGTGAGTTAAGTAAATTAGTCTGTCAACCAAGCTCCTGAACCTTCTAGCATCTGTCATTTCTGCTCCATCATCATGTTGTAATTTCTCATTAATATTCATAGGTGTAGCTGCAGGCTTACAATTAAGCATACCAAATTTACTCATAATATCTTTGGCATATTTTCTTTGTGAAATAAAAATTCCATCTTCAACTTGATATACTTCAAGACCAAGAAAATAGTGCAATAGACCCATATCTGACATCTCAAATTCACTCATCATTTTAGACTTAAATTTATCCAAAAGAGAGTTAGAAGAGCTGGTGTAAATAATATCGTCAACATAGAGGCAAATGATGATGAAATCAATTTTACCTTCCTTCTTCACATATAAAGTAGGCTCATTCTCACTTCTCATGTATCCTTTCTTTTGAAAATACCCATCAATCTTGCTGTACCAAGCTCGAGGGGCCTGCTTTAATCCGTATAGTGCATTTCTCAACTTGTATACCTTTGTTTCTTTGTCCTTCTTTATGAATCCTTCTAGTTGTGCTACATAAACCTCTTCTTGTAAATTTCCGTTAAGAAATGCTGACTTAACATCAAACTGATAAACCGGCCACCGCAATTCTGCTACTAATGCTAGAATAGTTCTTACAGTTTCAAAACGAGCTACTGGAGAAAAAGTTTCTTCAAAATCTATACCTTGTTGTTGTGCATACCCTTTTGCTACAAGACGGGCCTTATGCTTTTGTATGCTTCCATCTGGTGCAAATTTTGTCTTGAACACCCATTTCAAATTGATTGCATTTTTTTCGTTTGGTAAGTCAACCATCTCCCATGTTCCATTTTTCTCAATGGACTGCATCTCTTCTACCATGGCTTTCTTCCACTCTTCTTTTTCAGCTGCTTCTTCATAACTCATAGGATCTGAAACACTAAGAGCAAATTGACATGATGCATATATGTCAGTTAAAGATTTATACTTCTTTGGAGGTGTCTCATCCGAAAGTTCTTCAAGAGAAGAATCGCTGTTTAGTGATGCTGAAGATGATGAATTTGACACATTTTGTGTTGCAGTGGAGACACTAGGAGATGCACTGGAGTTGACCCTT
>NC_036638.1:10892584-10957242 GCF_002806865.2 Cucurbita pepo subsp. pepo
TGTTGGAAAGAGGGATAGTGAAAGAGATAGGAATAGATGAGAATAGATAGAAGCTGCAGTGCTTTATTAATGTCTACTGACTTAATGCTCAGAGGCTTACACAATTCCAGTATTTATAGCTTATACACTGGACCAGAAATAGTAAATCATCGAAATCTAGAAAGAATTTAAATCTACTAACAATCTCCTAAAAATCTCATAGTTTGAATATTTGAATCATATCTCTACTACTCTGAATCATATCTTCATTTTGAATCATATCTTCATTTTGAATCACATCTCAACAAAAAGGGCATGATGTAATCTTCAAACAAAATATGTGTAAGATTAGATCCAAGTTGGAGTTCTCGTAACAAAGGTACATATGATTACCAACAAGATGTGTGTTGTCAAAATGTATTATGAGATGCGTTTAGGTTTGAGACATTAGTAAATGATATTTCATTACTAATAAACTTCATTATGAACACTTGAGTTTTGACTGTGTCATCAAGAAATATGCTAGAGATCTATGATGCTTTAAGAAAGATGACAGAAGAGGATCGTGTTGATTTTACTTCATTTGTAGATGCAAATCCTATAAACTTGATGAGATCATTCAAAATGAAAATGAAAAGGTGTAATAGATGAAGAGATTGATGTAATAAAAAGAAATGAAATATAGAAGTTAGTACAACAAAGCTCTTGGAGTAAAATGAGTGCACATAAAGAGAAGTATGAGGCAAGATCTATCGTCAAAGGGTACAAGCAAAAAGGTAATCTAAGAAGAGAATAGGCTAGCACATAACCTTGCTATTGCGATTAACAAGAATAAGTAGCTGAAAGTTACCTCCCATCCAATATCACCAATATCATTTTCATTTGTGTTTAACAATTAGTTTGTGTTATAACATACTCTTGTTATATAGTTTACATTTTATTATGGTTTTTAGTAGTTTAGTGAAATCAATAACACCCATTATTGATGTTACCTGTATTTGGCTTGTAGTTCCCAATTGATCGAGTAGGCAAGGTATTAAACTCTTAATGAAAACAATAATTTACTTATTACTTGCTACTTATGATAGTCTATATTTGCACTTAAGTACGAATGCATAACTTCGATATTTATTTTTGTCATGATATCATGTGGGTCTTTCCTTTTCTATGGTATCCGACAACGCGTTAGTGTGTTGTTCCTGACCAAGCCATGTGTGGGGAAGTACCACACATTCAACCTTACTCAGAACTGGAAAGAGCTCAAGGTCATGCTACGGTTTTAAAGGACATGTTCTATCATGTGTACTTTCATTATCCAACCCAACAATGAGGTTATTGAGTATTTCTTAAAATACCCAAGCCACGTGCTATCTTATTTTTCGAGTAAAGGTAAAGCATCCTGCATGGATGAAGGTGGATGTTGGAGTGGCTATGTGTGAATGTTTGCTGAATCACCACACCTTAAATGGGGGTGAGAGTTCTCTTATTTATAATCATTTTCAGGATACAGAAATATGGTAAATTACAAATAATATGGAAATAGTAATAAAAGGAAAGAATAATAAATGAATGCAATATATTTGCCTTTAATAAGAGGGCAAATATGGTAACCCGTAATGTAAGGCAAATATCTAGATATTTGCCTTATAGTGAACGGTCAACTATCCTTAACACCCCCCCGCAAGCTGAGCGTCGGATTTGAACGAACGTAAAGCTTGGATCTGAAAAATTCAAAGAGAGGTCGAGAAATACTCTTTGTGAAGATGTCAGCAACTTGGAGATGAGAGGGTACATATTGTGTGCGAAGTTTGCCAGCGATAACAAGTTCTCGAAGGAAATGATAATCTAGTTCAACATGTTTGGCCCGCTTGTGAGAAACGGGATTAGAGCTCAAAAAAATAGCACTTTTGTTGTCACATAAGAGTAAGGGCTGCTGTGAAATAGGGACCTTGAGGTCATGCAAAAGATGCGTAACCCAAAGAAGTTCAGCAGCGGTTGTGGCAAGAGCACGATACTCAGATTCACAGCTGGAGCGTGAGACAGTAGGTTGCTTTTTGGCACTCCAAGAAACCAGATTGTTACCAAGATAAATAGAATAGCCGGATGTAGAACGACGAGTATCGGGACAACCAGCCCAGTCAGCATCCGAATAAGCGACTAGCGTACTAGGAACAGTGGATGGACGAAAGGTAAGACCAAAGTGGAGTGTTCCTTTGACATAGCGAAGAATACGTTTGACAGCAAGAAAGTGATCTGCAGTAGGGGCATGCAAGAATTGACTGACAGAATTGACAGCATAGGCAATATCTGGACGCGTAATAGTCAAGTACTGAAGGGCGCCAACAAGAGATCTGTAGAGAGTAGGATCAGAGAAAGGAGAACCATCAGCAGTCAGGTGTTGAGAAACAACCATGGGAGTGTGAACTGGTTTGCTATCGAGCAACTGAGCACGAGTAAGAATATCTCGAGCATATTTTAACTGACTAATAAAGAGACCATCAGGAGTGGGTGAAGCTTCAAGACCAAGAAAGTAACTGAGAGAACCCAAATCTTTGGTAGCAAACTCAGAATGAAGCTTGCGAGTAAAGCTGTCAATAAGAGATGAGTTGTTGCCGGTAACAATAATGTCATCAACATAAAGAAGCAAATAGATAATGTTAGATTGCTGATGAAAGACAAAAAGGGACGTGTCAGCGCGACTGCAAGAAAACCCAAGTGTGAGAAGAAATGAGCTAAAACGCTGAAACCAAGCACGAGGAGCTTGCTTTAAACCATAGAGGGCTTTCTTTAATAGACAAACATGAGTGGGAAATCGAGGATCAATATACCCAGGAGGTTGTTCCATATGAACACGTTCAATAAGAGTTCCATTGAGAAAAGCATTCTTGACATCAAGTTGTCGAAGAGGCCATTTATTTGTGACTGCAATAGAAAGCACAACACGGACAGTGGTAGCTTTGACAACCGGACTGAAAGTGTCAGTGTAGTCAAGACCAGGAACCTGAGTATAACCTTTGGCAACAAGACGAGCCTTGAAACGCTCGACAGATCCATCAGGCAAATATTTAATACGAAACACCCATTTAGAGCCCACGATGTTGGTGTTGGCAGGGCGAGGAACCAAAGTCCAAGTATCATTTTGTTGTAATGCTCGAATTTCTTCATCCATGGCAGCCACCCAAGCAGGATTCTTAGCCGCAGATTTGAATCCTTTTGGCTCAGTGGATGCAAGAAGAGCAGAAAGAAGTCCAGATGAGCCCAAAATACCAAGATTTGCTGGATGACGAGTCTTGAATATACCAGCTTTGGCTCGTGTGATCATAGGATGAGTGCCCAAAGAAGAGAAATCAACAGGAGGTTCAATAGAGGTCGAATTAGAAGTCGAGGGTGGCAAAGTGGAACCTGCAAGAGAAGTATCAACCTGCACAGACTCATCTACAAGGTCAGAACAAATATCACACGGGGATGAACTGGATCGAGGAGTTTGCGGTGATGAAGTGGTAGGGGGGGATGAATCAATATGATGAAAATGTGGTTCTAAGAAATTTGAAATAGGAATAGAGGAAAGAGGTTGGGTCTGGGAGCTAGGGATAGCAGGAAAGTGGGTTTCATCAAATTGAGCATGACAGGTGATATATAGCTTAGTGGTGGCCGGATCAAGACAGCGGAACCCTTTATGAGCAGGACTATAACCCAAAAAAATACAAGGAATGCTGCGGGGAGAAAGCTTGTTAGGCATATAATCACGCAAATAAGGATAAACACGACAACCAAAGGGATGAAAATTGTCATAATGTGGAGTGTAGCCATAAAGGAGTTCAAAGGGTGACTTACCTCCAAGAAGTGGAGTAGGCAACCGGTTGATAATATAAGCTGCAGTGCTGAAGGCGTCAACCCAAAAACGAGAAGAAAGATGAGAGTGAAAGAGAAGGGCCAAGCCAGTCTCAGTCACATGACGATGTTTTCTCTCAGCACGACCATTTTGAGCAGGTGTATATGGACAAGAGAGTTGATGGTGGATGCCAGAATTACGTAAATGAGTTTTGAAACAAGTACTAGTAAATTCGGTACCACCATCGCTTTGAAATACCTTGATACGAGAAGAATATTGATTTTCCACAAATTTTTGAAATTGAAGAAAAATATCAAAAAAATCAGATTTAAATTTTAAAGGGTAAAACCAAGTGAATCGAGAATAATCATCAATAAAAATAACATAATAAAGGAAACCCGAATTTGATTTGACGGGAGAAGGACCCCAAAGATCACAATGAATAAGATCTAACACATGAGACGACCTACGTTCATTGCGGGAATAAGGCAATCGATGACTTTTCGCAAGCTGACAAGTATTACATAATGATGGAGAAGGCAATAAAGACGTAAGAGAAAGATGACCTTTTCTATTTAAAAAAGAAATAACAGAATGATTCACATGACCTAGACGAGCATGCCATAAATCATATGAAGCACGTAAAGATTTGTTTCTAAGGGCTGAAATAAAAGCAGAGTTGCCGCGCTCCAGCACATATAGCCCTCCATCTCTTTTACCGGTTGCCACCACCCTTCTTGTTTGACGATTCTGGATAGTAATAAGATTATTAGTAAATGTAACGGAGAGAGGAAAATCAGACGTTAATTTACTTATGGAAAGAAGATTTTTAGTGAGGTGAGGGACAACCAAGACATCTAACAAGTGAATATTTGGAACAGGAGAAAGAGTACCGGTGTGGGTAATGGGTAGGGATGCACCGTTTCCTACAATCACAGAGTCCTTACCCGTGTAATTTTTAGACTGATCCAAAATAGATGGGTCGGCAGTCATATGGGCCGAAGCTCCAGTGTCCAGAAACCAATCAGCAGTATCGGGTCCAGCAATAGAACATGACGTGTTAAAGGCTTCAGCAAGGTGAGCATGAGAAGAATCAGGTCGAACATACCGTTGGTTGCAGCGGTCAGCATAATGGCCCTCTTTGCGGCATATTTGGCAGTGAGGTGGTCGACGACCTTGACTTGAGTGGGTTCGTCCTCGATTAAAAGAGTTGTTTTTGTGAGAATAAGAACGACCTCGCTGGTTGGTAAAGGAAGCAGGGTGGCTTCCATGGGTGCGACCACGATTAGTGACTGTGAATGCTGTAGGAGTGGAGTTAGAGGACTCAAGGGAGAGCTGAAACAACTCAAAACTTTCAGCTTTAGAGACTAAATCTGCAAAACAGGGGATAGAGGTGAGAGCCATCTGAGCAGTAGAAAAAGCTGAAAATTCGGTGCCGAGTCCACGAAGGAACCAGTGCACTTTATCAATGTCCTCGACCGGTCTGCCGATGGCATGAAGTTGGTCACAAATTTTTTTGAAGGCACGGGCATACTCAGCAACAGGTTTGGTGCCACGTTTCATCAACTGCAAGTCATCCTTGAGTCTCAGTTCACGAGCTTTCGACTGATGGCTGAACGTAGTTTCCAACGCAAGCCAAACATCACGTGCAGTAGAGAGACCAACGACAACAGCCATGGCTTCCTCAGTGAGAGAGGAGAGCAGGAGACAGAGAAGTCGTTGATCGGCTGCTCTCCATGCCAAATATTTGGGGTTGAGTGTTGAAGAGGTTTCTGGTTCAAAGCGAGGTGGTGGAACCATAGTTCCATCGACATAGCCCAGCATGTCTTGACTCTCAAGGAGAGGGAGAAGTTGGCTTTTCCAAAGAAGATAATTGGAGGAAGAAAGTTTGATGGTGATCATATGGATTAGAGTATTGAAAGGAAGAAGATGATAAGAAGATTCGGAAGCCATAGAGAAGAAAGGGTCAGGGTTGTTAAACCGAAAGGGCTCTGATACCATGTGAATGTTTGCTGAATCACCACACCTTAAATGGGGGTGAGAGTTCTCTTATTTATAATCATTTTCAGGATACAAAAATATGGTAAATTACAAATAATATGGAAATAGTAATAAAAGGAAAGAATAATAAATGAATGCAATATATTTGCCTTTAATAAGAGGGCAAATATGGTAACCCGTAATGTAAGGCAAATATCTAGATATTTGCCTTATAGTGAACGGTCAACTATCCTTAACACTATGGAAGCTAAGTTAGGATAGTAGTATGCATTGTTTTCAATTAATAGTCTTATAAGTGGCTTTTCATTTTTATACTCAAACATTTTATTAAGGTTTTATTTTAATGATATTATTTCTATTTCTTGTTTTAAACTAAACGTACAACTCCATGACTTCATTTGAAATGTTTTTATTTAAATTGTTGCATATGTTATTAAAGTCATGCATGTAGTGACGCCTCTCATTTGGACATGAGAATTAGGGGTGTTAAAGGGGGCCATCAAGAATCTAAATGCCCACAGAAGGATGCATTATACTCCTTCCAAACAAAACTCGCAGTGAACTTAGAAGCCGAGTATGAGATAGTAAAAATAGAAACATCGTTAGTTGAGAATGTTGAACACCCCCGCATGGGGGCACTAAAGTATTTGTCCACTCTCCAAAAGAGAGTCGAAGAGATAGAGGAGCTGGTGGAACGCGGTCTTATGTATATTGAGGCTCGGGTTAATCACAGAGCGGACTAGAACATCATTTTCGACCCTAGAGCCACCCAGAACTTTATGACAGAAATTTAAACAAAATGCTTGAACATCTTTTGGCATCAAGACACAAGAAAAATAAAGGTCATCAATTCGGCAGCTTTACCTGTCCTAGGAGTTGCAAAGAAAACTCGGATCAAGTGGAGGACATGGTCAGGACAAACCAACTTTGTGATAGTCAAGATGGATGACTTCGACATTGTGTTATGGATGGACTTCCTATTGGAACACAAAATCAATCTCATGCCCTAGAAAAATGCTTAATAGTAATAGAGTCCAACTAGAAGATTATTCAAACAAACACCCATCAACCAACAGGGGTGAAAATGAAAAAGGATCTTAGTCATGACCCACCAACGCTTGTTGCTGTTGCCATATTTGAAGAGGAGAGCTCGAGTGCGCTCACTCGAACAGAAACCTAGTGGCCACTACATGAACACCGCGATCCAAGACCAAAAAATCAGACAAAACATTTATCTCCGCATAGGCAAATAGATCACGAGATTGATGTTATGTCGACCGCCCTCCACAAATTAATGTCATATGACTCAACTTGAGCTAGCTGAATTCTACAAACAGATAAATGACTTGTTAACGGTTAGGTTCATTAAACCTACAAAGACCGTTGTTATTGATCACCCAAATGTTAGGGAGAGACACCAAGTCAATACTTCCGTCGAAGGAGGTAGACAGAGACAAACCTCTAAAACAACACCTGTTCACGTAGGAATCCCATCCATTCAGATGAAGAGAAGAACCGGCCAGAAGCGTCGGCCACGACAATTTGTGTCAATACGAAGGTGTATGACCGCTCACCAAAATCATGTCAAGACCCGTCAGAGCTAAAATGCCCCAAAATGTACTTTAGGGGGATGTGACTAGTTGTCAATTCTTCCTACTTGGATTATATGTTATTAAAGTCGTTGTTGTTGCCTGCTTTCTTTTAGCTTATAACATTTCGTTCAATTGTTTTTAACATATTTTTCACTCACATTTTTTAAAACATTTCTCTCAAACGTGACTTGAGACTCGAGCATACGCCGATATTGTTAGCGAAATGCGATTGTGACACTTAGCGCATATGTTAATCATGCTTGAAATAAAGTAATCTCATGTATTATGCTCAAACATAAATCATAAACATCATGTACTAGACTAATGACATGCAAACACATGAATTAAAAACATCATAAACAAGGCTCATGACCTACAAACCCAAGTTTTACTCAAGCTCAACGAGATCACTAAACCTTTGGTCATAATACAAGAAGTTTCTATTCTTTTTATAAACTTATAGTCCTTTTGATTAATGGAATAGACATTAAGATTGTCAAAATAAAAAATTATAACATTTTAAAGTACTTGACAACGAAAAGTAGAAAGTAGGAAAATATAGAACAAAGAAAAATACTCTGGGAAGATTTCAAGCGAGATCAATAATGTTTTATGTCTTCTAGAGGTGTGTCTCCGAGTATTATACAATGGGTTATTTTCCTAATTTGTAACCAAGCCAAACAAAGTCGGTTGAAGCAATTCAAAGATATATCATTTAAAATCAAAAGTGAAAAATTGTAATAGATCAAGAGATTGATGTAATAAAATGAAATGAAATATAAAAGTTAGTACAACTACCATAGAACATAAAAGCTCTTAAGAGTAAAATGAGAGCACAAAAACAGAAGTATGAGGCAAGACCTATCGCCAAAGGGTACAAGCAAAAATATGTTGTAATAGGAAGAAAGTTTCGCACTTGTGACTCGTTAATACGCTATTTGTTTTCTTCCAGCTATAGTTGTATAAAATAATTAGGAAGTACATTAAATGGATGTCAAGTCTACCTTTGTAAATGGGTATTTGAAGGAAGAAATATATGTATTTGATACGAAGATGGTCAATCTACATATGTCTGAAGATCGGTATGTTGCTAATCATATAAATGAATTCAATATGATTGTAAGTCAATTGAGTTCGGTAGAAATTAATTTCGAAGAAGAAATTAAAACATTTATTTTGATGTCATCATTACCTTGACTCATGGGATACTATTGTCACAATTAGCAATTCTCGAGGATTTGAGAAACTGAAGTTCGATAAAATTCGAGATATAGTTCTCAGCGAAAGTATTCGCAAATGAAAAATTGAGGATTCACCTAGTGGTGCTCTCAGTGTTGACCAAAGGGGAAGTAAATTGAAGGGCCCAAACAAAGGTTGATCAAAATCAAAGAACGGCGAAATTTTTTCAAATAAACCAAATGTAACGTGTTGGAGCTGTGAAGAAAAATGTCACTTTTGGACTAATTGTACAAGACCAAAGGGAAGCAGAATCACAAATCAGAAGATCATGATGATTCTTTAAATTCAATAGAAGAATGGGGATGCTTTAATCCTCAGTGTGGATAGTCCGATTGAATCCTGAATTTCAAATTTAGGTGCATCTTTTCTTTGGTCTCCAAATAAAGAGTTGTTCCAGAATTTCAAGCCTGAAAATTTTGAGAATGCTTATCTTGCCTACGCCAACAATAAAGCCTTGGACATTAAAGGAAAGGGATGTCTGCATAAAAGCTCATGCAGAAAATCAGTGGACATTAAAGAATGTCAGATATATTTCTAGTCTCAAGAAGAACTTGATCTCTATTGGTCAGTTGGACAGCACAAGTTATGCAACAGAAATTGGGAAGAGTTTGTGGAAGATTATGAAGTGTGCTATGATGACTTGACACAAAATCTGGAACCTTATACACCACTATAGGGTGTATGAACATTGTTGCTATTGCTGAGAGTCCTTCAAATTAAAGTCTATGACACAAGACTTGGACATATGAGCGTCATAGGAATGAAGTTGCTAGTTGTGAAAGGAGTTTTAGAAGGTCTGGAATCTTTTGATATGGGTCCTTGTGAGATTTGCGTTATGAGCAAACAGAAACGAGTTAGCTTCATAAAGGCTACTAGAGAATTGAAGAAAGTGTAGTTGGAAATGGTCCATACAGACGTTTTGAGATCATCTTCAGTTCCATCACTTGGCGGATCAAAGTTCTACGTCACCTTCATCTATGATTTCAGCAGGAAGGTGTGAATTTATTTCCTGAGACACAAGTCAAATGTGTTTGCCAATTTAAGAAATGGAAAGTTGAAGTTGAAAATCATACCGTCTTGAAAATTAAAAGTCTGAGATCGGATAATGGAGGAGAGTACGATAAGTTAGAATTCAATACGTTTTGTGCTGAGGGAATTAGATTAACAATGACAATTTCTGGTAAAGCAAGACAAAATGGTGTTGCTAAAAGATGAACAAAACATTGAATGAGTTGGCAAAAAGTATGAGGATTCATTCTAGATTGCTAAAGGCATTATGGGCCAATGCAGTAAATATTGCAAGTCTACTTGATCAATAGAGGGCCGTCAGTACCCTTGGAGTTTATGTTGCTAAAAGAAGTATGGACATAAAAAGAACTCAAGTACTCTCACTTGAAAACTTTTAGCTGCACTGCATATGTTCGTGTTGATCCAGAGAAGAGCAACAAGCTTGACGTTGAGGTCGTGAAGCGCTACTTCATAGGTTGTGGTNAAAAAAAAAAAAAAAAAAAAAAAAAAAAAAAAAAAAAATTGAAACATTGTGACATAACTTTTGATGAAAATGTCCTGTATAAGAACAAAGAAGAGAAAGGTTTCAAGAAAACGAAGCAAGTGGGAGTTGAGGTTGAGTTGCGGAAAAATTTACCTAGTAATGTTGTAGCAGATACTTAAAAAACTTTTGAGACTATTGCTGAGTAACTAGAGGTGGAATAAGGTTCCAAGACAATGAAGCAAGTGATAGTTGAAGTTGAGTTGCAGAAAAATTCACCTAACAATGTTGTAGCAAATACTCAAAAAACTGTTGTAGAGGAACTAGTGATGGAGCAAGTGACACCTGAATTGGTGTTGAGAAGATCATCCAGAACTATGAGAGTACCAAATATGTATGTAACTTCATTATACTATGGGTTGCTCACTTTGATGAGGGGGAATTAGAGTTCTTTCATGATGTCCTACAGTTGGAGGATACAACTAAGTGGAAGCAAGCCATGGATGATGAGATGAGTTGGATGTCTAGGCTTCTTATGGATGATAGATTATCTAAAAGAATTATGCAAGAAGTCGCACAAGAAGATTCTTTATACAGATAGTCAGAGTGTCATACAATTGGTGAAAAAATTGGTCTAACATTCAAAGTCAAAACACATAAGAAGACCATGCCATTTCACTTGCAGGTTAGTGGAAGAAGGTGATATGTGTTTGAAAAAAGATAGATGGTGCAAAGAATTCAACAAATATGTTGATATTGGAAAATTGAGGTCATGCAAAACCTTAATTAGTATGGTGCAAAAACCTTAATTAGTATAGTGGAGTGAAGATGTTGATGGTCTTTTGAGAATAAAATTCTTGGTTGACTAGATCGATCTCCAAGTGAGAAAATTGTCAAGTTATGGAGCCTAGTGCTAATTTATAGCTTAGTCAACGGTTATACATAATAAAGTTATGTAAGGTAAATGACATATAAAGTAAATTGTTATATAAATAGTTAGGAAGAGTAAAAGGTTATATCCGCTATATATACACGCTAAAATAGTTATATATAGTAGATGAGTTATATGTGCTAAAATTATATATAGTAAACTCTGAAACTTATATGTACCTAGATAGGTACTGAAGAGCAAATGGTTGTGGGGGAAGCATTAGAGAGTTGCAGCTGAAGTGAATCCAAATTGGTTTTGTGGCGGCCGCAACCAATAATTAGATGGCCATGTTTTGCCAACTCCAATGCCAAAGCTCGTCCTATCCCTCTGGACACCCCAGTTATTAGAACTGTCTTCTTGGTTGCAGCCATGGATTTGTCTTCTCCAAAGCGAATACCTAATTTAGTGTAGAAATGATATGGTGTAGAAGGGTTGGGTTTTATACAATAATTGAAGAGATAGACATGGACAACAAACTCTTCCCTTTTGAGTGGCTGCAGCTTTCAAGAGTCGTACAAAATTTTCAAAGCTATCCTAAAACTCATGATGTAGGTTTCAAGAGTCGTGCGAATTTTTCAAACTTACATGCATGATTTGTTTTTTTTGTTTTTTTTTTTTTTTTTAATAATACACCAGACTTCATGACTGTTCCAAACTCCTTTTACTTGCTTTCATGTTAGATAAGTTTTTACTATTCTTGTTGTGTCAATACAGAGGTTGTTGTGTCAATACAGAGGTATATGACCATCACCGAAATCATGTCACACGCCACAGCTAAAATGCCCTAAAATATACGGTAGGGGATGTGACTAGTTGTAAATTCTTCCTACTTTAGTTATATGTATCAAAGTTGTTGTTGCTTATTCGATTTTAGCTTATAAAATTGATTTCTTTCAAATTATTTTGAGCGTATTTTTTTGCTCAAGTTTTCTAAAACATTTCTTTCAAACTTGACCCAAGGCTCGATCATACGTCAAATATATTTAGTAGTCTGTATCAATTCCTACCTTTACACATGCTCACTATTTAAACTCATCTCTTTTTCATATTTTTCAGAACACCATGCACAACTTCCATAGTTTCTTCAATCTAAATTTTTCTGAATCCTCCATTTTTGCTCTCTCTAGCTTCCAAGTTTATTTCTTTTTATCTATTCTCGAGAGAAATGTTTATTGTATTGTGAGGAAATAGTTGCTAGTGGTCAAATTGTAAATCTACTATTTTAGAGAGTTGTGGTGTGTTTCTACAAAATTCAAACAATTGTACTGGTTTGATCCTAAGTCGTGGAAAGGATTGAGTTTGCTCCTGAACTCGTAAAAAGATCTGTGTACCGATTTGATCCTCAGCCGTGGAATGAATTGAGTTTGCTCTTGAATCGTAAAAAGAGCCGTGTAGCGGTTGGACTCTGATCCGAGAAAAAAGTTAAGAAATGTTTATTCAAATTCCCAAGAGGCGCTTGAGGAGTGGAGTAAGTCAAGTTTGACTGAACCACTATACAACTATTTTCTTATATTTTCGAACCCTTTCCTATTTAATTTCGAAAGTGTTATTAAGATTAATTGCATGCTTTATGTTTTTTTTATACTTGTTCATTGATATTTCTTGAACTAGTTTATTGATTCAATTATCATATTCTATTTATTTAAAAGTTTTCGATAATTAAAAAAATTTAATCACGTTTAAATTATTTATTGTTGAAACCCTATTCACCCCTCTAAGGTTTCCACATCGATCCAATAATTAGTATCAGAGTAGGTTGCTCTTATAGATTTTTTATATCAACTTTATTTTTAGAGCTTATGACAAATCTACAATGTTAAAAACTGTTGTTTTGTGAAGACAATCAACCTGAGATCTCCTTATTTTGATGGAACAAATTATACTTACTCGAAAGTTAGAATGAAAATTTATTTGCAATTGATTGATTATCACTTATGGTTGAATGTTAGTAAAGACCCTTACAATCCAATAAAAATTGCTAATAATATTGAAGAGCTTAAATTAGAAAATGAATTTAATGAACATGATATAAAAAAAAAATGTTTTTTTGATGTTAGTGCTATAAATTGTCTTTACTGTGCCCTAAGTAATGATGAATTTAATAGAGTATCCATGTGTTGTTCAGCATATGAAATTTGGAAAACTCTTGAAGTAACTCATGAGGGAATAAATCAAGTTAAAGAAACAAAAATTAACATGATAATAAAATGGATGCAAATGAATCTATAAGTAATGAAAAAGTAGTAAATTTTTGTTTCATGGCTCATAGTGACAAAGACGATGAAGTCATGACTCAAGGTGACAAAGAGATGAAGAAGATGAGATAATTCTTGAATCTCTTTGTTAGGATGAATTATGTAAAGTTTTTGAGGAAATGCAACTCGATTTAAAAAAAATTGATTCAAAGTATGTTGTGCTTGCAAAGAAATATAAAGCTTCAATAATTGAAAATAAGTCTTTATTAAATGAAATTTCTTGCTTAGAAGAGAATGATCATGTAAAATTTTATATATGTTATGAAAAGCATGTATTTGATTGTAATGAGTAAAATGCATTAATAAAATTAAATTTCTTGAACATGATTATTGTGAAAAATATAAGTTAATTAAATTACTCAAAGAAAATGAATTAAATACTAGGCTAGAACTTAGTAAGGCTAAGGAGTCTATTAAAAAGTTAATTAGAGGTGCTCAACCATTAGATAAAATAATTGGAGAAAGTAAGCCATAAAATAGGATTAGGCTATATTGATTAATGTTCTACTCTTTTTGTTCTAAAACAATATTTGTTAAAGCATCCCTATTATGTCTAAGTCTAACACAGGTAAATTTGTATCTCAGTATCATAAATCTAGATTTGTGTCTATGTATCATTATTGCGGTGTTGAAGGTCATATTAGACCTAATTGCTTCAAATTGAAAAATTCTCAAAACATTCCTTCAAAAAGAAAATAGAATACATAAGCAAGAAATAAATTCGTGCAAGATGTTGTTTGTTTCTCATGCGGTAAATTGTTAACTTTTTAGGACCCATACAAGTATTGATATCAAAAGGTTAATTTTTAATATCTTTGTTTTTAGGTTTGTTTGAAAGACTCTAGAGAGGAGTCGATTTTCTTAATTTAATAATAATTATATTTTATAGAATTTTGAAAACTAATTTATTAATACATCTGTCAAGATATATTCTATGATATGTCTCCAAAAAGAAAATTATAATAAAGAGTTTCAATTTCATGTAGCTGTGAATGCACTTGTTTCAGTGAAAATTTTGATATCTCTATAATAGAATATTTCTTCTGTTCTTTAGAAATAATTTTACTAGTTTGAAGATTGAACTGTTCAACTTATTCTTTGGAAACATGTCCTTTTATCTCTCTATATATAAGAAAAGCTTTAATGGGTAACAAAATATAGTAAAATATTTGCAAATATAGAAGAATGGTGAGTCTAATTTTTTTAATTATACCTTGGGTGGGTTGGTTTATATATGGTTTAGGTTTAGATATCAATTATATATCCATAATACAGGTTTATATATGTTATATCGGTGATACATATTGATATAGGTTAGGTTTATATATCAATCATATATGGATGATACATATTAATATAGGTTAGGTTTATATATCGTTCCTACAAATTAATTTCAAGATAAGTAGCTCCCTTGTACTTCTTTTGGAGAGTAGACTTTTCAAATCAGAATCTTTAATCACACTAAAGTATCAGTTTGGAACTCTAAAAAAAAAAAGAAGCTTTTCTTAGAGAAAGATGGACCCATATGGTGGGAATCTCCATCATTTTAAACTACTAGAATATCTCGAAACAACCTTGTCTCACGCGTGTATATATATATATATATATATATATATGTATATATATAAAACTACTTATAGTAAAAGATTATATCTAGTAAAAATAATTACGGTACATATTTGGAGTCATCAGTATAAACCTCTCGCTAATATTTCTATTTGCATTTTCTTCTTGAGAGCTAGGCAAGATTCACTCCTATATGTGAAGATGAAAAACTCAAAGGTTAGAATTGAAAAGTTTGATGGATTTGATTTTGGTTTCTAGAAGATACAGATTGAAGATTATCTGTACTTGTAGAAGCTCAAGGATCAGTAGGATTTAGGGTTGATCAAGTTGATGCTGTCAAAAAACGTGGCATTCAAAATCATCATGGAGAAGACAACATTGGATCTGTTGAAGGCGTTGTCGAAAAATATGTACGAAAAATCGTCGAATATGAATAAGGTGTATTTGATGGGGAGATTGTTTAATCTACAAATGTCTGAAAGTGAATCTGTTGCAAATCATATAAATGAATTCAATATGATTGTAAGTCAACTGAGTTCGGTGGAAATTAATTTCGAAGATGAAATTAAAGTATTGATTTTGATGTCATCTTTTCCTAAGTCTTGGAATACTTTGCTGCTGCTATCCGCCGTTCTTGGGAATTTGAGAAAGTGAAGTCCGATGAAATTCGAGATGTAGTTCCCATCAAAAGTATTCACAAATGAGCAAATGAGAAGTTAGGTATTTATCCTTGACAAAAGAAAAAGAAAAAGAAGTGAATCGAAGGGCCCAAACAAAAACCGATCAAAATCAAAGAACTAGAGAAATCTTCCAAATAAACCAAACGTAACGTGTTGAAATTGTGGAGAAAAAATGTTAATTTTGGACAGATTGTACAAGATCAAAGAGCAACCAAAACCACAAATCGGAGGATGATAATGATTCTATAAATTCCGCATAAGACATTGGAGATCTTAATGCTCAAACCATTTATTTCCTTACGATATTATTACAATTTACTAACCTTTACATATACTCACAAACATCTTACTATTTAGGTAGTGGTTAGCGAATTTTTTTACTTTTAAAAGTTCTTATTGGAGTCTTTACTGTAAGTGCCCGTTCTACAAAGTTCTCATTAGACTACATTTCTTAACGTTCGATGCTAGAGAAGAATAACGGGGGTACATTTTGTTGTCTCTTTTAAATTTTCTTTTTTTTTACACATTGTTTTACTAGTCTCCTACGATCCATGTAAGCACTACTATAAACACAAGTTTTGAAACCTTTTTGAAGATGTAGTTCATGAGAATAACATATGGGGGCACTAGTGAATCAACGACGACATCACAAAAACTCACTATGACCATGTCGAATTTGAACAAAATTATCTGAAACATTGCCTTTCTGGACTACGGAACTTTTATTTCTGGAAGAATACAGGTTTTTCATCACTACCTTAATCATATTCTGATATTCATTATATCACTACCAGGACAAATTCTTTCACTTTAACGATAGAGCTAATGCACTCACAAAAAAAGTGCTAAGGCGTATGAAGTCTTGACTTATTAACTCGTGTTTGTGGCTTGCTCTATCTCAATTCTACTCAATCATTTATCCACCGTCTTAAAATCTTGAAGTGGGTTCATGACTTAGGCTATATGTTGAAATCAACCTTACATTTTGATACTAATGTGGAAAAAATCTTAAATACTTCATTCGATCTTCATTCCAATTTTCTCATTTTCTTAAAGATGACTTGCTTTCTTCCACCTACTAAATCAATAGTTTATTCAATTATGGTATAACTTTGACCTCCAAGTCACATTCTCTAAACTTTATTAAAGTGTCCAATCATTGACCTCGTTGTCCATACAACTTCAATTTGTATATTTTTTTGTATAATAGGGAATGATCATCCAAAGAGGTTTATTTACTTCAAATCCCTTTACAACACTAAGAGATAAGGAAGATCTTTAGAACATTATGAGATAGCTAAAAAGTCTATCACTAATTTACTGGAGGTCGTGTAGAGTGGTCTTAATATACTAGAAAGAAAAAATGAATCACATTATACTATTGAAACATATTCATATGGGAGTATGAGTCGTACTGGTATAGAGTGATCTTGATATACTAGAAAGAAAAAATGAATTATATTATACTATTGAAACATATTCATATAGGGGTATGAGGACGATTATATGGATATGAAGTCCAGTTGGTTTGGGAACAATTCCTCATTGTGAATTCTCCACTACTCAATCTCAAATTATAGTTTCCTAAGTTTAAGGAATATCTTAAGTCTCATACTATAGTTTACCTCCATAAATGCCTATAAAACTTTGAATATGATCATAATACATTATCCAAACTAAACCTAAATAACTTCAAATTATCTCATAACCTTCCTATCTTTGTTGTTCTCAAATTTAGCTTCAGACATTTTCGCTCGTGCCAAGGAGAAGAGGTTTTCTACCTTTCACTACTCCCAAAGCTCAAACTCATTGAAAGGACTCATGGCATTAACAAATCAATTTGTGTCAAGCGTACAATGTTGAACTTTCATATACTTTTTTTTTATCGTTTTTATCGTTTTTGGATAATTTAGACCTAAGATCTCCCATTCTTTAAAAAGGTTTTTAAATCAAATCCTAAGAAGAGTTTCTGATTATCAAAGGGCCACAAGATACACATCATCTATACAACAAACAAGTAACAAGTGATTCAACTAATAGAAGACAATTAAAAATTAATCCAAAATGCTATTAATAGAAGACAATTCTTGTATGGAAAATAATTAGTGGGTTTTAATAAGCTAAGAACCATGAAAAAAAAAAAAAAAAAAAAAGGTGCTAAACTATTGTGTTGAATATATGTGTATACTAAATTATATTAAAAGTTGCTGAATGAGTATCAATATCTCAAATGCATGC
This sequence comes from Cucurbita pepo subsp. pepo, assembly GCF_002806865.2. Classification (NCBI taxonomy): domain Eukaryota; kingdom Viridiplantae; phylum Streptophyta; class Magnoliopsida; order Cucurbitales; family Cucurbitaceae; genus Cucurbita; species Cucurbita pepo. The sequence goes on from NC_036638.1 coordinate 10,910,387, forward strand.
ATTAACGATACCCAGTAGCAAGTCCTCAGTTTGCTGCGCTGTTGACGAACAAAAAATTCCCTATTCAATGAAATATCCAAATCATAATTAGTCCTTCCACCCAAACCACCATATAAATTAAGAACACAAAGATTTTAAAATTTGTAAAATTTAAGAATTGTTGTTGCAAGCAAGCACTTACATTGATAAGGGTGGTCACAAGAACAGCTCCTTGTACGGTTGTGACACTAGTGTCAGTGAGCTCAAACCCTACAGAATTCATGGCTTGAATTAATTTAGTGAATGCGCCTTTCCGCTTCTCGAAAAGTATTTTAATCCATAGTTTGTGTTCGTCGATTTGAGAAACGCTCACGTCTGCTTGAATATAACTTTTATTCAATTGCGTCGGGGTTGTACTATCTGTCGGTACTGTTGGCCATGGAGTTTTTTCAGCTGAGCCTTCCAATTCCACAAGCTGGTCTTTTAGAATATTAACCCTCTTCTGCAGCTGCTTGATGTACGTTATAGCATCCTCGATAATCGTCGCTTTATTCATCTATATTTACGAGACAACAAAACAAAATGGTTATGAAACGATGCGTAACGAATGAATTGAATTAAAGAGGAGAGTTGTGGGACGTTGCATTTGTGATGATTGGAACGGTGGCGCGAAGTAATAGTAGCCTATCGCTTAGCTTCTGCCTCCGTCGTCTCTCTGCATGGAGGTTTTTCGATTTGTATTCGATGGATTCGTCGGTGGGTCGGCGTCGGTTTGTTATCGATCTTGTATCGGCTTGTTCTTCGAAGGCGCGTAAGTCGTCGGATCCAGAGGAAGCATAAGCCATGTTGATGGTGTCTAGAATGAAGATGAAGATGTTAGGTATGGAAGGACAGTCCACATTTGAATGAGACAGAATCTTGGTGGTTAGAATGTTATGATGGGCGCGATTTTCATTTCATGTTGGTGAAGAGACAGGCGCGGGGTAAATGGGAAAACAGTTTTGTGGAGAGAATATTTTGGTTCTATTACAAATGCATGATTCAAGTACTCTTCTTTTCAACACATAAATATTAACCCTCTTCTGCAGCTGCTTGATGTACGTTATAGCATCCTCGATAATCGTCGCTTTATTCATCTATATTTACGAGACAACAAAACAAAATGGTTATGAAACGATGCGTAACGAATGAATTGAATTAAAGAGGAGAGTTGTGGGACGTTGCATTTGTGATGATTGGAACGGTGGCGCGAAGTAATAGTAGCCTATCGCTTAGCTTCTGCCTCCGTCGTCTCTCTGCATGGAGGTTTTTCGATTTGTATTCGATGGATTCGTCGGTGGGTCGGCGTCGGTTTGTTATCGATCTTGTATCGGCTTGTTCTTCGAAGGCGCGTAAGTCGTCGGATCCAGAGGAAGCATAAGCCATGTTGATGGTGTCTAGAATGAAGATGAAGATGTTAGGTATGGAAGGACAGTCCACATTTGAATGAGACAGAATCTTGGTGGTTAGAATGTTATGATGGGCGCGATTTTCATTTCATGTTGGTGAAGAGACAGGCGCGGGGTAAATGGGAAAACAGTTTTGTGGAGAGAATATTTTGGTTCTATTACAAATGCATGATTCAAGTACTCTTCTTTTCAACACATTTTAGCATAACTTTCACATATTTTTCAAATTTTGACAATACTACATGTACATAACCACTCCAATAATTTCTTTTTTACAATATTATAACACTCGGGATTAAAAAAAAAATGGTTTGTGTTCGTTTTTATTTATAAAAAAAAAACGAGCCGAGTTCGCTTCTAATTTAAGAACTGAACCAATGAAACTGAACCAACCAAATTCAATTGGTACGGATTGTTTGGTTTTAGTTTATAATTTAGTATTTCTTGTTGTGCAAAAGTTTCTATGATTTCCAAACGACTTGATCTTTGTTTGTATCCATGGTGATTACGCAAATGGTTTGTGAAGGTGTTCCCATAGTATAGAAAAGAGAAAGAGGTCTTTTAGAACCGACTCTAGTATATACATAGGTTTTGAGCTCTTTATTAAGGTGTTTAGTTAAGGACAACTCTATGTGTATGGATAATTAGAGATTTCTCTGCTATATGATCTATAGTTACTCGAGAAAGTTGTCCGTGGATTTGCTATGTTATGTATGTGGGAATGTACTCGTGCATATTACGACTAGAAATATGTTCTATATATTTTGAGATTGCTTGAAGCATATTAAGGCCAAATATTGTTTTATTGTGCATGTCGAGATTACTCTTTGTCAGCGTGATAAGAGATTTAAATACGAGTTTAGTGATAGTTTTTATTGACAAATGATAGTTTAGTGTAACAGTTGAGCTCGACATGTACAAATTTTTCGATTTTTTCTTTTAAAATTCAAACGTGAGGGCTTTAGAGGACATTACCTTTCAGATCTGACATGTTTTGAGTGCTTTTTGGATGAGAATCTCTAACAAAAGTTGCTCAAAATTCTTTAAAACATTTCAGAGGGGCTTCAAAGTGCCTGAGAAATTCATTTAAACCACAATATTAACATAAATTGTCAAGAAAGAGTTTGGGATTGGTATCTCACATGTTTGTGATCTACCGGGTAAGTTATAGGAGTCTAAAGTAGGAGAAATCTTGTTTTTTCATCGGAGCAAATCCAAGAGATATTGTTATTGGTTACGACGATCCAGACGTTATTAGGTCACACCTCCTCACACCTCCTTCACCAAAATTCTTTCTCCTTTAAATTATTGGAATCATTAATTTTGGGCATTAATTGTCGTAAGCAAGAATTTGAGTTTCTTCCTCAAATCTTACCCGATATTGAATTTATTTGATTACGCACGTTCCTTAGGTCGTCTCCCTTTATGGCCTTCTTTGAAAATTATCCTTAAGTATGCAGAAATTGATTGGGATAGTTCTCGTCTGGTGAATATGTTTATAGCCTCGAATTGGATTTCGACTCTCCTTTGAGCTTCCTTCCTTCACAAAACTTATGGGTAATCTTCCTTAGAACATGTAGGAACAAGTTTGAAAAGGAAAGATGGACTGTAGTTTCTAAATTTGAGGTTAATCTGAAAACAAGATACTCAAAATCTAAACGCTCATAACTCTTGATTGAGGTCTCGATTGAACTTGTTTCATGCTCCTATTAGTTGCCTTTGCTCCATAATTTATAGATCAATGATCCACCATCATTGGAACGTCCCGAATCGCCACAATTTAATTCTTGAGTTTTATGGATCATTAGCCAACATTATCTATTTGGACGAGGGTCTTATTGACCTTAGTTTTGAATTCTAGCCGTCGAATTTGATGAGTTGTAAGTGTTCTAGATCATATTCAATTTTGTAGGAGATCCAACTTGTGAGATTTGAGTATCCAAGAATTTTGTGCAGATGATCACCGTAGATAATTTAATTCTAGCCTTAGAGTCATCTTTGTAATTATCCATTCTTTTCATGGTATTTTGATAAATTACCATTTTTTACTATTTAAATATTATTTTCTTGAAAATCGAGAATTTTCGCAAAATTTCTACCACCCTTCCTTCAAAATTTCTAGTTTTCCCTTCTTCACCATCTTAAAAATCTCACTCAAGAAAATGTTAAAAATCAGATAAGTTTGATAAAAATTAGAAAATTCCATTTTCAAATTTTCTTTTCCAATATTTCTTATTTCTTTGTTTTCCAAACCTCATACCAATTAATGAACTATAAACTACCTTTTTTAGAAGTGTTTAAGCTCTTCGGTGCTACAAATGTTATTTTTGACTGAGCAATTCGGCTGGTGAAGAAATCCTAAGAAAAAATTGGCAAGAAAAACATAAAAGCGGAAGAAAATAAAGGAAGAGTACATAAGCTTTGGAATTTATTGCTGAAAACAAGCCAATGTTTCTCATTTAATTTGTCTGTTTAAAAGAGATTACATTCTAAAATTGGCCAAAGTTGCCCACAAATCTGGTGCATAAAGTTGGCCAAATGGACAACTAAAAATACTCTCATACCATCAAAACAAAAATCAACGTGTGAATAACCTAAATAAAGAAAAAACCATAGTTTTTTTTATTTAACAATAAATTCTCGGAGATTTTAAAAACTTTGGTAGTCTGAGAGTGCTAGTCCTGAAACAAGTCAGGTACAAGATTCTCATATCTTCCTTTCTTTTTCGAGTGGCTTCCTCTCCTTTATGGTTGTTCCATAGGACCTTAACCAGAGCTATCTCGTAGTTCCTCAACCTTTTTACCTCCTTGTCTAGTATTTGCACGGGGTCTTCCTTATATGTTAGTTCCTCTATTAGGGAAAGCATGTCATGAGCCAACACGTGCAAATGATATGGGATGTACTTCGGTAGCATGGCTACGTGAAATATGTTATGTACCACTGACAAGTTTGGGGGTAGCGCGAGTCTATAGGCTACTGGTCCAATCCTTTCTAGTAATTCGAAAGGTCCGATAAATCTTGGACTCAGTTTTCCTTTTTTCCCAAACCTGAGCACCTCTCTCATTGGAGCCACCTTTAGAAATACATGGTCTCCCACTTCGAACTCTAATGCCTTGCATTGTAAGTCTGTGTAACTTTTTTGTCGGCTTTGTGTGGATCGTATTCTAGCTTTGATCTTTCGGACCGCAACATTAGTGATTTGTACCAGCTCTGGCTCCGATAGTTTTCGTTTCCCCACTTCTTCCAGATGGGAGATCGACATCTTCATCCATAGAGTGCCTCGTATGGGGTTATTTGTATGGTGGCTTGGTAACTATTGTTATAAACGAATTCCATGAGGTGTAGATACTGTTAGGAAAACACGAAAACATGACTCTCTACAATGGTATGATATTGTCCACTTTGAGCATAAGCTCTCATGGCTTTGCTTTGTGCTTCCCCTAAAGGCCTCGTACCAATGGAGATAGTATTTCTCACTTATAAGACTCACTCCCAGTAATCCTCAACAATCCTCCCCTCGAACAAAGTACACTATAAGGCTCCCCTGCAGCTTATGGAGCTCTCGAATAGCCTCCCTTAATCGAGGCTCGACTTCTTTCTCTGGAGCCCTCGAACAAAGTACACCCTTTATTCAACACTTTAGTCACTTTTGACTACACCTTCGAGGGTCACAATTCTTTGTTCGATATTTGAGGATTCTATTGATATGGCTAAGTTTAGGGCATGGCTCTGATACTATGTTAGAAAAACACGAAAACACGAAAACACGACTCTCCACAATGGTATGATATTGTCCACTTTGAGCATAAGCTCTCATAGCTTTGCTTTGGGCTTCCTCTAAAGATCTCATACCAATGGAGATAGTATTCCTCACTTATAAGACTCACTCCCAATAATCCTCAACAGATACTCATCCAACTTCCTTTGAAGTACATTACACATGCCCTTAGCATGTCTTCCGATATTTGGTTAAGTCTTTTTGTCTTATCATATGTTTGTGGGTGGAAGGTTATACTGTATTTTAGTTGCGTACTCAATGCTTTCTTAAGACTCTTCTAGAAGCGAGATGTAAACCGGCATCTCGATCTGACACATTAACATTAGAATACCGTGTAATTGCACTATTTGCTCCATATAGAGTTCGGCCCACTTATCCACTGTGTAGGTTGTCTTCCCTTGAATGAAATGAGGGGACTTCGTTAATTGATCACTGGTGACCCATATAACGGTAAAACCATTCTTGGTCTTGGGTAATCCTACGATGAAATCTATGGTGATGTCCTCCCACTTCCATTGGAGAACACTTGGGGGTTGTAGGGGCCCTAGCGACTGTTGTTTTGGTGCCTTGATTTTTTGGCAGGTCAAGCATTGACTTACGTACTCTGCTATGTCTCGTTTATTCCTCGTCACCAATAGCAAGTTCTTAAGCCTTGGTACATTTTGGTGCTTCGAGGATGGATGAAAAATGATGAGTCGCGAGCTTCTATAGGTAATTCCTTTATTAGTCCTTCATCTTTAGGTACACATAACCGCCCCTCCACAAGAGACCCTTATCAGTAGGCATGGAGAATCGTTCTGGGCGATCAACATCTCCTTGTTGCAAGATTTTGCTGAAGTAATGGTCCTTTTCTTGAGTATTGATTATATGCCTTCTTAATGTGGGTTAGACTGTTAGCTGAGAAAATCTTGCAGTTAATCCTTTGACTATGACTTCGATGCCGACTCCAATCATCTCCTCCTGGAATTTCCTTTTTCCTGTGATTAGTGCTGAGGAGTGGGCCGTTTTTCGACTTAAGGCATCAGCTACGACTTTGGCCTTTCCTGGGTGGTATAGGATCTCTATACCATAGTCATTCACAAGTTCTACCCACCTTCTTTGTTTCATATTGAGCTTCTTTTGTGTGAACAAGTATTATAGGCTCTTGTGGCTCCTATACACTTGTATCTTTTCTCCATAAACATAGTGTCACCACATTTTGAGGGCGAACACTATGGCTGGTACTTTCAGGTCGTGTGGGGGGTAATTGTGTTCATAGTCCTTTAATTGGTGAGAGGCATACGCTATCACTCATCCGTTTTGCATTAACATGCATCCCAAGCCTCTCCCTGAAGCATAAGTGTATATAACAAAGTTTTCCGAGTTGTCTGGCAGTGCAAGGACCAGAGCTGATACCAACTTATCCTTGAGTTCTGTGAAGCTCTTTTTGCATGCCGATGTCTAGGTAAATGTCTTACCATTCTTGGTGTGTTGTGTTAAAAGTTCTAATATTTTGGAGAAGTCCTTTATAACTCTCCGGTAATATCCTGCCAGCCCTAGAAAATTTCTGACTTTTGTGACCATGTTCAGTCGGGGCAATTTCAATATTGTTTCTACTTTAGTTGGGTCTATGAATATTCCTTCCTTTGTTACAACATGCCATAGGAAGGTCACCTCTCAGAGTTAAAATTCATACTCAGAAAACTTGGAGTATAATTGATGAGTTCGCAATTTTGTCAATACCATCTTGAGATGGGACTCGTGCTCTACCTCGATTTTAGAGTAGATAAGAATGTCATCTATGAAGACAATTAGGAATGTGTCTAGGAAGTCTTTGAATATCCAATTCATCAAGTTCATAAAGGTTGTAGGGGCATTAGTTAGTCCAAAAGACATCACCAGGAACTCGTAGTGACCATACCTTGTTCTGAAGGCTGTCTTAGGTATGCCTTCCTCCTTTATTTTTAGCGGGTGATATCCTGACCTTAAATCTACCTTGGAAAATACTAAAGCCCCTTGGAGTTGATCGAAGAGATCGTCTATCCTTGGGAGTGGGTACTTGTTCTTTATCGTAACCTTATTGAGCTCCCTATAGTCTATGCACAATCATAAGAACCCATCTTTATTTTGACGAAGAGTACTGGAGCTCCCCATGAGGAGATACTTGGTCTTATGAATCCATTGTCTAGTAGCTCTTGTAATTGTTTTTTGAGTTCCTTGAGCTCGGTTAGGGCTATCCTATAAGGATCCTTGGAGATTGGTTAAGTTCTTGGTTCAATTCAATCCCCAAGTTTACCACTCTGACTAGGGGTAGGCCTGGGAGTTCTCTGGAAAGACATCCTGAAAATCCTTTACTACCGGTACAAAGGACATATCGATGTTTACCTTATTGGTCTTAGTGACGCTGGCTAGAAATGCCCATGCCCAGTGCTTGATTAGCTTCCTTGCTTTCATGGCCCTTGTACTTAAACCAAACGATAGTATGAAAACACTTCCTTCTGCCCAGTAGTCGATATAGGAATGATTTTTTGCTAGCCAGTCCATCCCCAGAATAACATCAAAGTCTGTCATGTCTAAGTTACCTCCCAAGTGTTTGGTGGATATCAGAATCTCTCCACCTTTTCCTTCCTTCCTTCATAAAACTTATGGGTAATCTTCTTTGGAACATGTAGGAACAAGTTTGAAGGAAAGATGGACGGTAGCTTTCGAATTTGAGGTTAATCCGAGAACACGATAACCAAAATCTAAACGCTCATAACTCTCATTTAAGCTTTCGATTGTACTCGTTTCATGCTCTTATTAGTTGTCCCTACTCCATAATGTATAGATGAATGATCCATAGCCATTGAAACATCCAGAATGGCTACAATTTTATTCTTGAGTTTTATGAATCATTAGCTGGAATTATCTACTTTGACCATGGCTTTATCCACCTTTGAATTCTAGCCGTTGGATTTGATGAGCCATGAGTATTCTAAATCACATCCAATTTTGGAGGAGATCCAACAACCGAGATTTGAGTTTTGAAGCATTTTGTGAGATGATCACGGTGGATAATCTAATTATCCATTATTCTAAGGGTATTTTGGGAAGTTGTCATTTTTTTATTATTTAAATATTATTTTCTTGAAAAATCGAGAATTTTCACAAAATTTCTTCACCCGTTCTGGACACTTTTCCCTTCCTTGGCATCATGAAAATTTGACTCAATAAAAATCCAAGAAGTTTGATAAAAAAAATTAGAAAATTCCATTTTTTTTATTTTCTTTCCAATTTTTCTTGTTTCTTTGTTTTCCAAACCTCAAACCAACTTATAAGAACTATAAACTATCTCTATTGGGAAGCCTGGAGTTACAAATTCTTCCCTACTTTTAAAAACTTTGTTTTTTAAAGTGCTAGTCTTCAAACAAGTTGGGTACAAGATTTTCATCTCTTCCTCTCTTTCACAAGTGGCTTCCACTATTTTATGGAACAGTTGTTCGGTAGGACCTTAACAAGGGATATCTCCTTGTTCCTCAACCTCTTGACCTTCCTGTCTAATATTTGCACGGGTCTTCCTTATATGTTAGATCCTCTTTCAGGGAAAGCATGTCATGAGCCAGCACGTGCGAAGGGTCTAAGGTGTACATCCGTAGCATAGATACGTAAATATATGTTATGTACGACATGTTTGTGTGTGTTTGAAATACGTGAAATAGTTATGTAACGCAGACATGATCTGGGGTGTACGCCCAACAACAAAGGAGCTCAGGAGGTGTGTGAATCGACACGTGGATCCATACTCACACGTGTGGATCGTGTGTAGAACATTAAATACACGTCCAATTAACGTGTTTAGAATAGCCGACTAAAGAATATAGACTGGTTTGAACAGTCCCACTCATAATTGTGTGTGTTTGCATCTAACCCCAATAGTGGGGTCAATTACTCAGTATTTCTTAAAATACTCAAACCTGTGTTGGCTTGGCATTCCTATGTTGACTTTTTGACCCTTGATCTCAAATTAATTAATTGATGTTTTGATGATAACAAACGAACATTCAATTATTAACAATTATATTAGTATTTTGAATTGTCCACAGTGTAAGGTTGGGAACAACGATTTCAACGCCTTTTTTGGTCCACTCAAATCAGAGCTAAAACGAAGAAGTTTAAGTCGAAACAAGATACCCGACGTGATGATGTGACCACAAAATTGACATCATGGACCATTCGAAGTATGACACTTATAACTTTGACAGAGTAACAAATGATCGAATTTTCAATTACTTTTAAATTGAAATAAAATTATTTGAATTATAAAAATAAACCATCCTAACGTTATTTTCATTAATATTTTTTATTATATTATTACATTAAATATATATATATAGATAAATAAATAAATAAATACGTGGTCTATAGTATTTCACGATAAATTTAAAAATAAAAAAATATATATATTTTTGTGGTCCACTTTCAGTTCACTTTTTAGTAGTTGGTATTGATTTATATTTTTAGGACCTCATCACTATTTAAACTCGTATCTTCTTCATATTTTTTAGAACACCACACACGATTTCTATGAAGAATTTAGGTTTATTGTATTGTGAGGAAAAAGTTTTAGATCAAGAAAAAGATTGAGTTTGCTTGGAACTCTAAAAAAGGTGTAGTGGTTGGGGAGTTATGATTCTTTCCTATTTAATTTCGAGAGTCTTATTAAGATTAATTGCATGTAAGTTTTTTATTTTTTTATTTTTTTTATTGCTCATTGTTATTATTCATTATTTTAAAATTTTGATAATTAAAAAAATTGATCACTGTAAATAATTTTATTGTTAAAACCATGGTTAAAACTCTATTCACTCTTCTGATTGCCATATCAATCAAACAATATCAGAGCATGTAAACTTTATTTTAGAGCTTATGGCAAACCTATTGTTAAAAACCCTAAGCTCTTTATTTATTATTTTTTTATATACTTTATTTTTAGAACTTATTATTATTATTTTTTTATATAAATTTTATTTTTAAATTTTATATAAATTTTATTTTTAGAGCTTATGGTAAACCTATGGTTAGAGCTAGCTCCTTATTTTTTTTTCTTTATATTTTTTTTATATAACCTTTATTTTTAGAGCTTGTGGCAAATCTACTTGTTATTTTTTTTTATACAAACTTTATTTTTAGAGCATGGTAAACCTATGTGTTAAAAACCCTAAGCTCCTTATTTTGATGGAACAAATTATAGTATTGGAAAGTTAGAATGAGAATTTATCTGTCGGTTGATTATCAATTATCGTTGAATGTTAGTAAAGGCCCTTATATTCTAATAAAAATGGTTAAGGCCCTTATATTCTAATAAAAATTGTTAATAGTGAATTTGATGAGCAAAAAATGTTCTTTTAATTAGTGCTATAAATTGTCTTTATTGTGTTCTAATAATGATGAATTTAATAGAATATCTATGTGTTGTTTAGCTTATGAAATTTGGCAAACTAGTAACTCATGAGGAAAAAAATAAGTTAAAAAGAAACAAAAATTAGCATGTTAGCTCATAATAAAATGGAGGCAAATGAATCTCTAAGTGATGAAAAAGTAAATTTTTGCTGCAAATGAGTCTCTAAGTGATGAAAAAGTAAATTTTTGCTGCAAATGAATCTCTAAGTGATGAAAAAGTAAATTTTTGCTTCATGGCTTATAGTGACAAAGAGGATGAAGTCATGGCTCAGGGTAACAACGAGGATGAAGAAGACAAGGTAATTCTTGAATCTCCTTCTTATGATGAATTATTTAAGTCTTTATTAAAAAAAAAATGATCATAATTTTGTAAAATTTGATATATCTTGTGAAAAGTATGTATTTGATTGTGATGAGAAAAATGCATTAATTGATAAAGTTAAATTTCTTGAGAATGATTGTTGTGAAAAATTAAATTGTTCAGAGAAAATAAATTAAATACTATGCAAGAATCGGTAAGGCTAAAGAGTCTATCACTATAGGTGATAAAAAATTAGATAAAATAATTGAAGCAGGTAAGCATTATGGTAAGGGTACTACATTGATAATGTTCTACCCCTCCAAGTTTTTTGATAGTGGTTGCTTAAGACGCATGACGGGAAACTAATTCAAGAAAGATAGTGGCTTCATAACTTTTAGCGACAAGTAAAATAATTTGTAAGGGTATTATAGGTAATGACTCTATACGTTGAAAATGTACTCGTAGTTATGGTAAGGGTATTATAGGTAATGACTCTTACTTAGCATTAGTCAATTATGTGATAAATGTTTTAGAGTTATATTTGATAAAAATAATTGCATAATTGAAAATCTTTGCGATAGAAAAGTGTTTGGTTGGAAATAGAGATGATAACATGTACATTATTGATTTAAATGATTTTCTTATCACTCATAAATGTCTTTTGATTTTGCATGATAATTATTGGTAATGACATAGAAGAGTAGGACATGCTAGTATGTANTAAACCAAAGACACTGTTTAATAGCTATTTTGTTTTGCTTCAATCTCCCTTATCCAAAGAAAAAATTGAAGATTTAGTTACGATTAGAAAAAATTCTACCTTTATCCATGGATCCCTTATTCCTTCAATTGGAAGTATTGATCCAATTCAATAAAATTATGTTTCGTAATTTCGTGATCCAATTTTTTCAATTTCCAACTTATTTTTGGATACAAATCACGAGAATTTATATTTTTCCTCGAATCTTTCATCGAGAGGTAAAGGATTAAATCCTTTTAAGAAAAAAAGTTTTTGATCGGAATATTAATAATTCCAAAGGATCCCTTAACTATTAAGGGATTAATAGAACTGTTGGAGGTTTTTCCTAATTTAAATTTGGAAAAAATAAAATTTGTTACTTGTCAAATGGGTAAGCAAACCAAGTCCTCTTCCAAATCTAAAAATGTGATTTCTACCCCAAGATCTCTTCAACTATTACATATGAATTTATTTGGCCCTTCTAAAATAGCTAGCTAGGGAGGAAATTATAATTTTTCGAGGTTTACTTGAGTTTTGATGATAAAACATAAAAATGATGTTTTGAAAAGATTTACTAGTTACCGAAGCCGTTATTATATCTGTTATGTTCCAAATAGAGTCTTAATTAGACCCTTTTTAGATAAAACTTCTTGTGAACTTTGGTATAATAAAATTCTAAATATTGGGTATTTCAAAGTTTTGGTTGCTAATGTTTTANAAAAAAAAAAAAAAAAAAAAAAAAAAAAGGAAAAATTTTGATTTTAAGACGGATATTAGTATTTTTCTTGGTTATTCATCTATTAGAAAAGCTTATAGAATTTTTAATAAGAGAACTTTAGTTATTGAGGAACTTATGCATGTAGTATTTTATGAATTTTGTAATAATATTTGTAATGAATCTATTTGGAGGGATGATTTAGAAAGAAAATTTGGAGATTTCAAGTGAGAAGAAGTGAGGTTAAATGAAAGAGGAAGGTTCTTCGTCAATGCCAAGAATCGAGGTATGCTTCATCTCATCCTAAGGACTTGATTATTAGTGATCACGAAGGTGTGAAACTTCATCTCATCCCAAGGACTTGATTATTAGTGATCACGAAGGTGTGAAAACTCGTTCCTCTTTTAATTTATTTAATAATCTTGCTTCTATTTCTCAAAGGATGCCGAAAATGATGTTTTGGGTTTTAGCTATGCAAGAAACTAAATCAATTTGAAAGGAACAAAGTTTGAGAATTAGTCCCTATCCCTCTAATATTTCCATTGGATTGGAACCAAATGCGTTATTAGAAATAAAATGGATGAACATGGGAATAAAATAGATGAACATGGGAATATCATTAGAAATAAAGCTAGACTATGAAGAAATTTTTGCACCCGTTGCTAAATTATAAGCTATTAGAATTTGCTTCTTACAAAAATTTTATATTGTATCAAATGGATGTCAAAAATGCATTCTTAAATGGTCAAACTCCCGAATTTGAAAATTTTGATTTTTCACATCATGTCATAAGTTGAAAAAGGTTATTTATAGCTTGAAATAAGCTTCAAGAGCTTCGTATAGATATAGTAATTTTCTTATTGCGAATGATTTTAAAATGGGTGCTTCGTAGGATAGATATAGTAATTTCCTTATTGATTTTAAAATGGGTAAATTTCACACTTCTCTTTATTAAAATTAAAGAAAAAAGATATGCTATTAGTACAAATATATGTAGATGATATCATATTTGGTTCTACTAATCTTCTATGTGAAGAATTTTCTAAATGTATTCGTAATGAGTTTGAGATGAGTATGATGGGAGCTTAGTTTCTTTCTTGGACTTTAAATCAAACAATTCAAAGATATCTTCATAAATCAAGAGAAATACACCAAGGATTTACTCACAAGGTTCAAGTTCAATGAAGGTAAGATTGCAAAAACTCTAATGAGCACATTCACTAAGCTTGACAAGGATGAAAAAGGTAAATGTGTGTAAAGGTGCTCATTAGTTTTTGCAATCTTACATTTGTCGAACTTGAACCTTTTGAGTAAATTCTTGTATTTCTCTTGATTTATGAAGATATATCTTTGAGTTGATTTAAAGTCCAAGAAAGAAACTAAGCTCTCATCATATTCATCTCAAACTCATTAGGCATACATTTAGAAAATTCTTCCCATAAAAGAATTAGTAGAACCAAATATGATATCATCTACATATATTTGCTCTAATAGCATATCTATTTCTTTAATTTTAATAAAGCGAGTAGTGTCGAGTTTACCTATTTTAAAATCATTCAAATAAGAAAATTACTAAGTCTATCGTACCAAGCTCTTGGAGCTTGTTTTAAGTCATAAAGAGCCTTTTTCAACTTATAAACATGGCGTGGAAAATCATTTCACATCTATTTGATACAGTATAAATTTTTTGTAAGAAGCAAAAGCAAGTAACATTCTAATAGCTTCTAATCTAGCAGAGAGTGCAAAAAGTTCTTCATAGTCTATACATTCTTCATGACAATAACATTGAGCTACAAGTCTAGCTTTATTTCTAATGATATTCCCATTTTTATCAATTTTATTTCTATACACCCGTTCCAATAATAAAAATATTAGAGAGTCTAGGGACTAATTCTCAAACTTGGTTCATTTCAAATTGATTTAGTTTTTCTTGCATAGCTAAAATAAAAAATTCATCATTTTCAGCATCTTAACATTTTTTGGTTTAATTTGATAAACAAAAACAAGATTATTAAATAAATTAATAGAGAAATGAGTTTTCACACCTTGTTCGGGATCACCAATAATCAAATCCTTGGAATGAGATGAGGCATACCTCGATTCTTTTGGCACTAATAAAGAACCTTGTTCCTTCTTTTCATTTAAGCTCACTCCTTCCTTACTTGAAACAGTTTCTTTGCCTTTGTGATTGACAGGTAAATCTCCCAAAATTTCTTTTAAATATCACTACAAATAGACTCATTAGAAATATTATTACAAGATTCATCAAATACCACATGGATAGATTTCTCAATAACTAAAGTTCTCAAAAACTCTATAAGCTTTATTAGTAGATGAATAACCAAGAAAAATGCCAATATCCGTCTTAGAATCAAATTTTCCCAGCTTTTCTTTGTGGCTCAAAATAAAACATTTTCAATCAAAAACTTTGAAATACCCAATATTTGAAATTTTATTATGCCAAAGTTCATAAGGAGTTTAGTCTAAAGTGAGTCTAATTAAAACTTTATTTGAAACATAACAAGCGGTATTAACGGCTTTCGCCCAAAAATATTTAGGTAAATCATATTTATTTAACATTGATCTAGCAAATTCGTGTAAAATACGATTTTTTCTTTCAACCACAGTTTTGTTGAGGAGTCATTAGAGAAAAGAAGTCATGAAAAAAACCATTATCGTCACACAATTTTACAAATGCTACACTATCGAAATCTCCTTCATGGTCACTCCTAATTTTTGTAATTAAAAAAACCTTTTTCATTTTAAACTCTTACAAACTAGTAAATCTTTTCAAAACATCATTTTTTTATTTTTTATGTTTTATCATAAAAACCAAGTAAATCTTGAAAAATCATCCTATCACAAAAACATAGTAATTCCCTCGATAACTAGCTATTTTAGAAGGGCCAAATAAGTCCCAAATTTTGAAGAGATCTAATAGTAGAAATCACATTTTTAGATTTGACAAGTACCACAAATTTTATCTTTTTCAAATTTAAATTTAGGAAGACCTCTAACTAATAAATTTTTTTTTTTGAGATATTTGAAATCAAGTGCATACTAGCATGTAATCTTCTATGCCATAGCCAAGAGTTATCATGCAAAGCTGAAAGACATTTATCATTTGTAGGACAATCATTTAAATCAATAATGTACATATTATATCTTTATTTTCAACAAACAACACTTTTCTATCACTAACATTTTCAATTATGCAATTATTTTTTATCAAATATAACTCTAAAACCTTTATCACATAATGACTAACGCTAAGTAAGTCATGCTATAAACCATTAATTAAAATTACATTTTCAATGAGAGTACAAGAGTCATTACCTATAGTACCCTTACCAATTATTTTACCTTCTTGTTGTCGTCAAAAGTTATTAAGCCACCATTCTTCTTGGAAAGACTCACAAACTTGGATTGGTTTCCCGTCATGTGTCTTGAGCAACCACTATCCAAGTACCACTTATTTTTCTTGGAATCTTTCAAATAAACCTCAAAACAAAAATATTCAAAATTGACCTTTTGATACCCAGAGTTGTTAGCGTCCTAAAAAGTTAGTCTTCAAGAATTTAGGAATGTTTGCATACATATTAAAGACATTGTATTTTGATAAGTAAGAAGAATAATCTTATGTCCACCCTTACCACATGAAAAACTTCTTTCCTGGATGTATTCTATTTTCAATAGAAAAATTATTTATTAAAACGTTTGTTAATTTTATATTATGAGAATTTTTCAATTTAAAGCATTTAGATCTAATATGACCTTCACCACAATAATGACATATAAGCGCAAATCTAGATTTATCATAATGAGATACAAATTTACATGGGTCAAGCTTAGACATAATAGGGGAAGCTTTAACAAATATTGTTTTAGAATTTAAGGGTAGAACATTAATCAAGATAGCCTAATCCTCCTTTATTACCATTAGGCTTACCTACTTCAATTATTTTATCCAATTTTTGAGCACCTCTAATTAATTTTTTAATAGACTCTTTAGCTTTTTTAATAGACTCTTTAGCCATGTCAAGTTCTTGTATAGTATTTAATTCATTTTCTTGGAGTAATTTGATTAACTTATTTTTTTCACAACAATCCTGCTCAAGAAATTTAATGCAATTTTTCTCATCACAATCAAATACATGCTTTTCACAAGGTATATTAAATTTTACAACATTAAGACCATTCTCTTTTAAGCATGAAATTTCATTTGATTAAGACTCATTTTAATTATTGAAACCTTATATTTCTTTTTAAATACAACATATTTTGAACTAAGTTTTTTTAAATTAAGTTGCATTTCTTCCAAAACTTTAAATAATTCATCATAAAAAGGAGATTTCAGAATTATCTCGTCTTCTTCATCATCTTTGTTACCTTGAGCCATGACTTCATCCTCTCTGTCACTATGAGCCATGAAGTAAAAATTTGCTACTTCTTCCTCATTTATAGATTCATTTGCATCCATTTTATTATGAGCCAACATGCTAATTTTTGTTTCTTTAACTTGATTTTTTCCCTCTTGAGTTACATTTAGAGTTGTCCAAATTTCATATGCTGAACAACACATAGATACTCTATTAAATTCATCTTTACTTATGGCACAATAAAAACAATTTATAGCACTAGAATTAAAAGAACATTTTTTCATATCATGCTTCTCAAATTCATCCTCCATTTTAAGCTCGACTATGAGGGGTCCAAGGGGTGAGAACCGCCTGGGGATCCACACTCACACGTGTGGGTTGTGTGTAGGCAAGTACTACAGATCCAATTTTGCTTGGACTGGAGGCGCCCTATGACAGTTTTAACATAAATCCCTAATTAGTTACATGTGTTTGCATTCCTTAACCCCAATAGTGGTGTCACTTACAGAGTATTTCTTAAAATACTCAAGCCACGTGCTTCTTTTATTTCAGGTAAAGGTAAGACACTCTTGTACGACTCATGACAACATCACAAGTCGATACTATGACACATACATAGTATAGGTATATTTATTTTCTTATACTTGAGTTAGAATAGGGTGTTTCAATCTTTCATGTTTATTTGTTTTATTTAGAAATTCATTAGGCCGTTTTAAAAACATTTTCGAATACTTAAATCGTGGCAGTGTTTTATCTTAAAGTTTCAATTGATTATTTCCGCACAAAGTGTTATCTCTTAGAAACAAATTGCACTGTGCCATAAAATAAGAGAATCTTTGGGGTCGAATAACTTTTAGCAAAATCTTAGAATCGCCAAGAATAAGGTGGTGAAGGAACTTTTCTATCTATAAAATTTTATTAAAGGTATAGATTTCCGTCTATTAGGCATTATTTTTAAGTATTTTATTTCATTATAAAAATCATGAGTAGCGCTTGGGTGACGTTTGACATAGTTTTTTTTTTTACAATAAAGTCAAAAAGAGAATAAATTGCTCAGAAAGAAAAAAGAAAAAAAAAAGTATCTTTTTAACTAAATAATTAATTTTATAGTTTAACTAAACTAAATATTTGTCATTGTGATTTGTTATTCTATTTTTTATTATTATTAAATCACTGTTTCAAATCTTATGGAAATATAATACAGTTAAGTTCTATTCTTTTTTTCATATGAAACATGTTTACGTAAAGCAATATTTTAATATATTTTAATAATAATATTTTTCCTCGTATTCAATGATTCAATGCATGTGAAAGAGGAGTAAGACTGATAAGGCAAACCAAGTTTGATCAGTATAAAAGACTAAATATGGGGTTGAGGTTTGTTCATCTTCAATCATTCCTTACAAAAGCTTTAAGTGGCATTGCTCGAGGCTCAACTCAAGTCAACAATCAAGGCATGGTACCAAAAATCCTTAGAGATAACTAAAGGTATCTAATATGCAATTTAGTCGAGAGCAAATGAAGGAGATTTTTAAATATCATGATAGTGACAATGATGGTTTTATTAACCTAAGGGAGCTAACAAAAGCTTTTGCTTTTCTAGGCTCGATTATTCCATTTGAGAAAGCTTCCTATGGCATGACATATGCTGATGTAAATAAAGATGGTCTTATCAACGAAGCAAAAACTCGACAAATTCATTGATTATGCCCAAAACTTTAGGAAGAAGAAATGAGCTTCTAGACTACATTACCTTGTATTTCAGGTATGAAAGGTAATTGTCTGTATATGATTAAAAAAAAAAAAAATTGAAATAAATAATTTATTTTCCTTTTTATCTTTGTAATTTTGTTTCTAGTGATAACAAAATTATTACTTCTTCTTGGACTGATTCTTCTTTTAGTACTTAGACGGATGGACTCGATCACTCTTATATTAAGCATTTGAATGCTTTGAAGAGTTGTCTCTTAAGTTTCTCGAGGTTGAGGGTTGTACGCCATCTTTAGTTTGTCTATAGCACTATGTCTTTCATTCTAAGATATATTTTGTAAGTAAATAGAGATAAAGTGGAGTTTATTTCAACATTGATTTAATTTAGAGAACGAAATATGGTGGGACTGAATTGGAATTGAATATAACGTAAGCTATAAATGGAGTTTCTCTTTATTTGTCTGAAAGGGATGTGTATGCCTTTCGAAGCCCAAAAATAGCTTAAAAAGAATGGATTTACAATTTTGGACCATTTTTTTGTCGAATTTATTTTCTTATGTAATTATTCTAAAATTATGGAAAAATTATTGTTATGCCCATAGGTCATGTTATTTGATGTTTTATGCAAAGCTAGGAAGATAAAGATGTCTGGACCTAGGTTGTTGTCTAGCCAATCTGGCTCTAATATTTTAGTACTATCTCATCACTGTTATTTATGCTCTATAGGGGATATGCAATCAATCACATGAAGCTAACATACAATTTTTCATGTAAACATACGTGCTCAACAGGGAGATAACGTCCATCAATCACTCGAAGCACAAATCACAAGATTCTCATCATTCTTTCTAGTACAATAACATGCAATTCATAATCACAACTTAGGGGCAATCCTATAATTACAACACAACCATGTTATTCTCGTGTCCATCGACTCATTTTGTGCTTTAAATTTGTAGATTCTATCCACCTAAGCTTGGATTAATTGACATACATACTTGTCCAAGCAACCCCTAGAAGTACTGTTCGAGGAAAATCTTAATGGCTACTTACGTAGTTGGTCTGTGTCTTTTCGAGCTAGATTTACTATTAAAAAGGTGCCCATAATTTCTAATCAATAAAATTCGACAAGTTAAAAATGGGTTGGTTGAATGTGTTAAGTGAAGTTGCTTAAAATGATTTGATTTTAAAAAATATATATCCACTAAATTTTATCCACCAACCTGTCTCTAAATGAGCTAAATAAATTGTCCTTGGGCATTCATGTTTTTTTGGTTATTGAACTTTACTAAAGATATAGGTTTAACAAGTCTACCATTCACGAAACTTCTATACTCCATTCATCTTAGACATCAATTTACGTTAAAAACTGAGTGACACTTGAAATGATTTTTTTTGCATTTAAATTAAGAGAATAAAGTGTAACAAAAGAACAAAAATATTCTGACTAAATATTTAATTTTATATTTGGACTATATCAAATATTTGTCATTAATAATCACTTTTTAAGTATGTCATTATGAATTTATTGATAAAATTTATAGATAAAATTATGAATGGAAATGTGAGATTCTAATTTTAAAATAATAATATTAATGTTTTTCCTTGGGTTAAATGCCCGTGAAAGTCATTAGTATAAAATACTAATATGGTATTAAAGGTTTGTTCTATCTTTAAACTTTCTATGCAAACAAATATAGCGTTGGTATAACAACGTTTATCCTCAAACTTGAGTATAACAATGTTTATCCCTAAACTTCAAGCTTCCATGCTAAGTAGGAAACAAGTGAGGTGATCACGAAGTATACAACAAATGGTGATGATGTTCAACTAAAATCTTTGATTGGCATTGCTCGAGCTTCAACTCAAGTCAACAATCAAGGCATGGCACCAAAATTTTTTAGAGATAACAAGAATGTCGGGCCCAAGCTTTATTCAAATACTCACCTAAAAACATCTAATATGCAATTTAGTCGAGAGTAGATGAAGGAGATTTTTAAATATCATGATAGCGACAATGATGGTTTTATCAACATAAGAAAGCTAACAAAAGCTTTTGCTTTTCTAGGCTCAATTATACCGTTCCAGAAAGTTTACTATGCCATGACATATGTCGATGCTAATAAAAATGGTCTTATAAGCGAGGATGAACTTGATCAACTCATTGGTTATGCCCAAAAATTTATGGAGAAGAAATGAGCTTTTTAAATTACCCTTATATTTGAGATTTGATATAAAAAAATGTATATTTGAAATAAATAATATATTTTCCTTTTATTATAGTAATTTTCATGATGTTTGTAATTTTATTTCTAAGGATAACAAAAATGTAGCTTTGCCACTATTCTTCTTTTAGTATTTAGAAAGATGGACTCAATCACGTTAAGCATTTGAATATTATGGAAATTTGTCTCGAGAAACTCGAGGTTGAGTGTTGTACTGCATGTTTAGTTTAGTGGATAAAATACTCTACCTTTCATTCCAAAGGTAATTTTTAATATATTTGGTAAGTAAATAGAGATAAAATGGAGTTTATTTTGGTATGATAAATACTAACTTTCGAAGCGCAAAAGTAGCCGAGTAGCACACTCTACTCTACGTCATCCATAATTACTCCGTCTCTCTTAAAATTAAAGTGTCATACAAAATTGTAATAGTAAAAAAAAAAAAAAAAATAATAATAATAATAATAATAATAATAATAATAAAATCATAAATAAAGAAATAAAGAAATAAAGAAATAGTTAAATAATAATAATAATAATAATAATAATAACATTTCTCCACTTCTCTCTACTCACCTCTTATCCCTTCCCACAATTATCTCTCCTCAACCCATCCTTACCCAGAAAGTAAAAAAAGAAATAGAAAAACAAGAATGGTCGGATTTACTTGAAGATAAATCTGATCAATAAGGTATGTATTAAATCTTCATTTTCTTTTATCCTATTTTTTTTAGAAATCACACCCAATTATAGTAAGATCTTCATTCAATTATTACAATGGTTTAGCTTTGAGTTAAAAAATGTAAATCATTTATACAAATTCTAGTAAATTGTTAGATTAGTAATATTAGATTAAATTTATATTAGTAGCCAAATGAATGGATTAAAAATAGAATGGCCAATAAAATTTGTAAACTGAAAACATTAAGATAGAAAGATTTAGAAATAGAGATCCACTAGAAATTTGGAATAGATGACAACAAAATTAAGAGAATAGGGTAAATACAAATAAAAAAAAGGGAAGATTCACCAATTAAAAACAACAGAGTAAATATAGGGAGAAAAGTAAATAAGCAATAAAGCACCCAATAACTTGAAATAACTCTGTCTACTTTTTTTTTATACAACAGTAACCATAGAAAATAAGATTTTTAATAAAAATACAATTATAGATATATAACATTTCAAGACTTTTAACAATGGACCAAGGTAAATTAGAGAAATAATTGTATAGAGTTCAAACTTGAAACTGATGTCATGGGCTCACATAGGTTGACGTGGATTTCAAAGAACATAATCGAATTTTCATTAAGGATATATTCGTGACAACAACTTAAGTTAACCAAGTAAGTGACCTTACTATCGGCATGATTATATTTGATGTTGACACGTGTCTGTGGTTCTGCACGTGTCATATATACTGATATGTGTGAATTATCTGTGAATCGGTATGCTTATATTATGTTTATGTTATGTTATAATATGTGAATCGTATGACAATAATTATGGTACAATGTGTTCAAGGATATGATTAAGATTAAGGATTTCTTTAAATACTCAAGTCATGTGCTACTACATTTTTCAGGTTAAGGCAAGTCATTCCTGTATGGCTGACAACGGCATCGCAACACTAGACCATGACACATTCATAGGATAGTGGTATTTATTTTCTTAGACTTAGGCTAGAATAGGATGTTTTTAACTTAAACGCTTATTTATTTTATTTAGTCTTTTGTTGTGTCGTTTTAAAGATGTTTTTGAAATACGTAAGTCCATGGCTATGTTTTAAGATTAAGGATATGTTTTATGGAATTTAAACGAAGTCTTCCGCATTCAATGTTTAGGATATGTATACTGTAGCGATCTTAAGTTAAGTAGAAAATTTCAGGTCGTTATAGTTGGTATCAGAGCTCTAGGTTACAGATCTTGTAGACTAGCCTACGATGTAGGCTTGACATGTTCCATGGTCCCACCGTCGATGCCCTGTCTCCGTCAGGTATGACTTACATAAGATAAGAAAATAAAATGTTGTTGATTGCGTATGTTGTTATTGCTTGGTCATTTAAAATATAACTCAATTGAATTTTTACACCAATGACGGTATCTTAATTGACTGTGTTATTGTTAGTTTAATTCAATATTTATTATAATGTAGAATATGTTATGTTTTACCTTGCATGGAATGTGAATGTAAATTGTTGTAATGATGATGTTTAGATTTACTGAGGTTTGTATTGTGACTCGGTAGCTATAGTTTTAGTAAGCTACTAAATGTTAATGTATGCGTGAAAATAATTTTGCTAAGGAATGTCATATGCTTCGGTTAGACATCTCGAACATAGATAAATTACTTAGTGTGATGACCATAGATATGCAATGCATGAACGTATACTGACGTGTAAATAATTTAAAATGAAATAAAAATGACCTAGGAAGCTTGATAAACGACAATATCTTATAGTATGCTATAGATATTAAGGGAGGTAGTGTTTGAAAGAAAATTTTATAACTTTGAAGTATGTAGAGATGAAATTAAAGTATTAGTAAGAAAAAAAAATTGAGTTAAGACCATAAAAGTTTAAAACGTGTATACTTAAATTGATTGGTAAATGACATAAGTGGCCTTTAATGGAAGCTGAGGTTTGGAAGTAGTGAGATGTAGAAAAATTTCCTGCNGAAGAAAAAGGATTTATGTATTTATGTTTATTGAATTAAGTAGTAAATAAATGTGGAAATGGATTAATTAGATTGGTGGGAATAAAAAGAAAAAGAATGATAATACAATTGCAATTATGGAAGTTGTGAGGTGATTTAAAAGTATCGAGCAATAGTTTGGATGAGGTATTACTATCATGGTCAAAATTTTAGAGGTATATGGAGAGGGACTACGGTATGAGATTGTCAAGATACCTTAAATTTAAGAAACCATGATTTATGATGAACTTGGGTGGGGGATACACGAGGATTAGAGTGGGACATTGTCTTTAAATCAACAAGAAGTTTTGTGGTAATCCTCCTTAGGGTACACGAATGCACTCAGGAAGCTCGGCATAAACAAATTGTTGTAGAAAATTACCGATCAATTTTTCCTAGCAATGTCAACCTGGTTAAAAGGTATTACCATAGTTAAAGTTTCAAGACTGTCATTTTAAGTTTGATTTTCAAGTATCCCAAGTTTTATGGCATCTGAGTGTTGGGTTTTATGTCCTAAAACTCATAGTTTGTAAACAAAAATATATTCTATTTTCAATAAAGTTATTATTGTTGTTTATTCAGTAAAGATTGTTATTGAACAAAGTGAACTTTACGATCATTAATCTAAATCCAATAAACTAAGAACACTCTGGCTATAGTATGATTACTTGAACTATATGTAGAGACGGATCAAGTTCAAGTATATAGTTAAAATGATCTATAGTATAAGGATAAGGCTGAGTACTTTATTCTGGGTACACTATAGATACGACCCACTTTTGTATATGATATAAACAATGTGATCACTAAATTGTACATGTGGAGACATGTGAGTGGGGGCGTCCTATGCAATGAGTATTGCATAAGATCGGACCATGAAGAAAACCACTCTCACTTTATAATGTCGTTTACTGTTGAGACTGATTTTCTTTTCATTCGATAACCTAGGTAACTCGGTTTTAATCCTGAGCTAACCATGAACTCCTGTTTATTCGGAATTATCCTTAGATTTGCATGGGTGAGAGTGGCTCTAGTTCGCCGACTCAACAGGCCTCCCATTTCAGGGGTAAGACTGGGTGAATGGCTGGGGACGTGGGGTGCAAGACGGAATTCACTCCTACCCACTTTTAGGGATAGAAGAAAGGTAGTTCCCTTAAGCACTGACTCCAGGTCTTGAACAAGGGGCCCCCACCCTCTCATTGGCTTGAGAGGGATTCGGTTTACTGATTGGACCACAAACCAATTGTTCATTAGAGGATCAGTGAGACATAAGGAACAAGAAGTAACTTCAGGGGTAAAACGTTAAATTGACCCAACACTAGTTACAAACAACTTGTGAATGATCGACTTACTAATCATGGTTATATCAAATTGACAGAAATATATCTATAGTAAGGGAGTGCAACTACTAGGCTATAGTGAAGTGTCCTAGTAGTTAACGCATGTTGGTTAACAAGGTTAATAAGTTTAACCAATTAATCTTGGATCGTTGGAGCCCATGATCTATAGGTCCATTAGGTCCCTCTGTTAGTTCATATCGGACTAAACCATAGAACGTGTGACATGTGAGTTCGAAGTGTTCGAATTTGAATTAGGGAATATGTGATACATATATAAGATATATTTAACCGCATTTTTTGTTTTATTTACAAATTAAACAAAAAAGAGAGAATTTGAGATATTTAAATAAGATTTAAATATTTTATTCAAATATGTGTCGGAATTGATTGGGATTGGCATTTGAATTAATATTATATGTTAATTAAATAGTTTAATTAATCATTTAATATTACCTTAATTTGAAATTAATTATTCAAATTAATTCTTGAATTAAAATGAAGAAAGTAAAATGTTGACTTCATCTAATGGAAGAATTCATGTTTGAGTGAGTGGAAATGGGAGGTGTCAAAATTTGGTTTAACCAAACTTGCATGTTTGCCAAATAAACCTCACCAATTTGAGTGAAATTTTGAGTGTCAAAATTTCGTTAACTCAAACATGCATGCTTGCCACATAATCCCAAACATTTGAGTGGAATTTTGAGTGTCAAAATTTGGTGATCTCAAATTTGCATGAACATGCAAACATGCCTCTATAAATGGAGTGATCATGGTAGATGGAAGGTCTTCCTTGGGAAAAACCTTGAGAAAAACCTTGAGAAAAACCTCTCACAAACTCTCTCTTCATATATACTAAATCCCTCCCAAATTTAGTCACTCACCGGATTCCACAATCTCGTTCTAAGGGCGGAGAATAGTGGAGAAGACACTAGTGGTGGTTCGATACCGGTTCGTGAGAAAAAAAAAATTGAGCGACAAAAGGTTAGTATTCAAACTCATTGAGTTTTAATGCTTTTGAACATACCAGCTAATTTACTATAATTGATGTACTTAGAGTGACTAAGATCCAAATTGCTTCCGCATGTGTTATATTAACAGCATCACTGAGAATATCCACCATGCTTATAAAATACCAAGTTTTAGAAGAGAATTTTGTTAAGCCCATTTTTTATATTACAAAGGCGTTGAAAGGGTTGTGATGCCTTTCCGTTATGGTAATAGGAACATTAGTTTTGAGCTATACTAGATAAGGTATACCAAGAGAAAAGCCTATTTGACAATGTTTCCAATGAAAGTTACCAAATTCTCAAACTCTAGCTTGACCACAAATCAAATAAGTTGTTCGTAGATCCATGTGATTTACTAGTGCATTAGATTTGCATTGGGTTAGAGTGAANGATCTCAAATTTGCATGAACATGCAAACATGCCTCTATAAATGGAGTGATCATGGTAGATGGAAGGTCTTCCTTGGGAAAAACCTTGAGAAAAACCTTGAGAAAAACCTCTCACAAACTCTCTCTTCATATATACTAAATCCCTCCCAAATTTAGTCACTCACCGGATTCCACAATCTCGTTCTAAGGGCGGAGAATAGTGGAGAAGACACTAGTGGTGGTTCGATACCGGTTCGTGAGAAAAAAAAAATTGAGCGACAAAAGGTTAGTATTCAAACTCATTGAGTTTTAATGCTTTTGAACATACCAGCTAATTTACTATAATTGATGTACTTAGAGTGACTAAGATCCAAATTGCTTCCGCATGTGTTATATTAACAGCATCACTGAGAATATCCACCATGCTTATAAAATACCAAGTTTTAGAAGAGAATTTTGTTAAGCCCATTTTTTATATTACAAAGGCGTTGAAAGGGTTGTGATGCCTTTCCGTTATGGTAATAGGAACATTAGTTTTGAGNGATTTACTAGTGCATTCAATTTTGCATTGGGTTAGGGTGAAGTTTTTAACCAGTTTCATGTCATGATTTTGACTCCAAAAATTTACTAGAATTGGGGTAGGTAGTCGTAAGAGAAGAAATATTACAAATTTATTGATTTTGTATGGGAAAATAGGCAAATTTGTATATGGAATCCATCTACAAAGTTGAGACATTAATGATAAACCAAATCAAGTGGACACTTACAAACAATACAAATACAAACAATAATGAGGAAAGGAAAACAATTCTTTTTTTTCTTTTTTATTAAAAGATAGAGAACCAACAATTTTAATTGGAAACATTCATCTAATGAATTCCTTGGAAACTTCTTTAATAAATGGACTATACAGAATTGCGATCAGTCAAATATTGCAAAGCTCCGGTATCTATTACCGGTAAGAATTGGACTATAACGAAATTTCGGTCTATACCGGCACCATAATATCTGGTTGGGGAGGAAGACTAGAATTAGAGATTGATCGAGTAGCAAAGATATGAGCGCTTATGAGTAGGAAACAGAAAATATATATTCTAGTTCTATCATCAGCTATGAGTTCGAATCTTAAGAGAAATTCTCGAGAATGTTTTTATCCTGAAATTTTTCTTAGTCTTTCTTTAATGATAAGGAGAGAGAAAAAAAATTGGATCAAAAGAGTCATTTTGGAGTTCTATCAATAATTTTATTGTGGAGTCCAAGATCCAAATTTTAAAATGAGATTTTGAGGATGTATGGACAAATAGTTCAATTAGCGAACCTTTAGCTAAGTTTAGAGAATCTGATTTGGAGCACAATGTAAAACACTAGTAAAACTATTGGTCCAGTAGATGGAATCATAGTGAAAGAAAAAAAAAAAAAGGTGAGGAACTATTCAGATTGAATATGCTTGCCAACCCTAGTGTACACATGAAACATTCATTTCAATGAAGTATCTCAGCCACAAACCTTAGATGAATTATGTTTCCCATGAAATTTTAGAAGAAGGCTCAATATGGCATGATAATGTTATGTATGAAATTTGGTGACCATTAGGTTATGATAACAGGCTAAACCAAGTATAGGTGTAAAATGACTAAAATGCCCCTATAATTATGTACCACTAGTTTATGACCAAAGTGACATCTAAATGACATGAATTTGATGAGGAGCCTCATGTCATGGTGTAATGGGATTACACAAAGTTACAAGGCCATTGGAACATGTTGAAGAATTAAACCAAGATTTGGGGTGGTAAATGACCAAAAGAAGACCCTTATGAAATTTTTTTGACGTTTTCAAGATCGTAGAAGACTCAAAATACTATAAAAAAATTACATGAGACTTATTTATGATATTAAAGGTAAGTATGAAAGATTTTAGGGAACCATAAAAATTCTGGAGTATGAATTAAGATTTAAAATACATAACTATCCGCCCAGACTCGTTATAAGAAATCAAAGATTTTATGAATACCCAGTGATAGGCCTGAGAAAGTTTTATGCATGCAAATAAATGTTTATGACTCATATGCATTAGGGTATACTTGTTAAGAATTTTTCTTTAGTTTATTTCAAGACTTAACAAAGAACCCTTAGAATAAGGACCCCAATTATTCCAAGATTACAACACTTTCTGGGACGAAAGTTTCATTTAGAGGTATATAATTTAAAGGTATATAATGTAATAGAAAAAAAAAATCATAAATAATGAAATAAATAAAGAAATAAAGAAATAAAAATAATTATAAAGAAGATAGTTAAATAATAATAATAATAATAATAAAACAACATTTCCTCACTCCTCTCCACTAACCTCTCATCTTTTCTCACAATTATCTCTCCTCAACCCATCATAGCTAACAGAAAAAAACAACAATGGTCCATTTTACTTGAGAAAAAAAAAATGAGGATAACCTTCACCCAAGAGATTTACTTGAAGATAGATTTGATCAGGTATATATTAAATCTTCATTTTCTTTTATCCAATTTTCTTTTAGAAATTAGATATTCATTAAATTGTAGCTCTGAGTTAGAAACTAAATGTTAATCATTTATACTAATTCTAGTAAATCACATCATATCAGTAATATTATATTAAATTTATATTAGTAGCGGAATGAATAGATTAAAAATAGAATGACCAAGAAAATTTGTTAACTAAAACACTGAGATAAAGGAAAGATTTGGAAACATGGATCCACTCTAAATTTGGAATATGAACAAAATTAGAAGGCAATAGAGTAAATACAAATAAAAAAATAAAAAAGAAGATTTAAGAATTAAAAACCACAAATTAAATATAGAGAGAAGTAAATACAAAGAGCCGTCTTTGTTTACAATTTTTTTTTTTTTTATAAGTACCATGGAAAATAAAATTTTTAATAAAAATATAATTAGAGATATATAACATTTCAAGACTTTTAACCCTGGACATATAAATTTGAAAAATAATTTTATAGAGTTCAAACTTGAAACTGATGTCATGGGCTCACATAAGTTGACTTCGATTTCAAAGGACAGCACCTCATTAACATGATCCACTCCTTATTAAAAAGATCCACTTCGACTTAACTTATAAGTAGGTTAAGGATACTTATAGATCCACTTCGATTTCAAAGAACTTATAAGTAGGTTGCTTACTTAGCATGATCCACTCCTCCGTGACAGTGCAACTCCCGAGCACCTCATTATCTCGACCAGCACCTTAAAAAGAAAACGAGAAAAGGGTGACTATAAAAATACTAAGTAAGCAACCTACTTATAAGTTCTCATTGTATCCTTAACCTATTAAGTATCCTTAACTTACTGCTATATGAGCAAATAGAGTTTTTCAAAGTTCTTTGCAGTACTCTAGTTTCTCTCAGACCGATTATGGGTTTGGAGAAGGTGGTTCATCTTTTTCTAGTATCATAAATATGTCTAGTGACAAGTTCCATCTTTAGAGTGAATTACTTTTCTGTTCTTTGACTTAGTTAGGTTAGTTTGCTTATGTAGTGAATGACTGATGACTTGAGTTGAGGCACTACCTTATAAAAGGGAGCAGTATGGTGTGAGTTAAATGTGAACATCATCCATGGACGGTTGGCAAGCCCTCCCACAGGACCATAAAGTTGCCAAAGTTTGGGGGATGTGAACCTCGTGTGCTAACAAGCTACTAAGGTTAATCTATGTTGTCTCACACCCCGTCTTAGTAACAGATTAGAACACAGTGACCCTGTTCAGGAAACCCTGCCCATTTCCACAAGGTTGAGTCATGCACTACACTTATCTCTGAGTGAAAAGGAAAACGAAGAGACAAATGACACAATTCACACTACTTAACAACTTGGTGCGCTACCTTAGTCGTCCATGAACGCCGTGGAGGTTTACTAGGTTTTTAGGGGTGTTTAGGCAATATAACTCTCAATTATGGTTTTCAGGACATTTAGGACTAACCCCTCGGCTACTCCACACTCTGGGTGCACGCATATCTAATCCTCTAATCTCATGATCTTAGGGTGCTCGGTGTATGGGAAAAGTATTGAATCGACTTGGAACTCTCTAGCTCATTTTCCCTAGTCTTAACTTGGTTCTCTTGTGCATGCTTTACTCGTGAGATTATTCTATCGATCACATAGAGTATGGTTTACATGATCTACTCGTTCGTGTGAGTATATTAGGGAGATATCCTATGACTCACCTAAATAACTAAAATGATAAACTAAAGCATTCATTCAAACAAACAATCTCAATGGGGAGATCACATTCATCATTCGCTCCGAACACAGGTCACCATAACTTATCCTCCTTTATAATACAACGTAGAACATTTATACCAACATTTATTTTAAATCTTATTATAAGGTAATTTTGGTAATTTCTTATATCTTACGTACCTTACTCATCCGTATTGCCTAACTCGTATTCTAGTCATACATATTTTCTTACCAACTATGCAGAAAATATAAAATCAGCATGCAATATATAATCTTATCTTTGAACAATAACTTTTTTTTTTAACATACATGAAATAAATTCTCATCCTAAAACACCTTTTTGACCCAACCAACCCGATATGTGTTGTCCAATGAACAAGTCTGAATGGTCAAGTGCCCGTATTTCGTCTTCTTAATGCATGACTGTCGTGTGCGAGTACCTTTTCACACCGTTTGGCCTTTGGTCAATAGTTTTTTGCCTTTATTTTAATACTAATGTTATTTTTGTGTAATTTAGGTGATTACATAAAGTATTTCAAGAATTTTGGAGATCCTAACACGCGGAAAAGCTAGCTTAGTAAGGCACGAGTCATCCAAGTAAGTAACCACACAGATTCTATGAAGTAATACTTGTAGGAATCACTAGGACATGCTAGCATGTGCGCATTTCTTAGCTTAGGTGGTTAGAAAATGCATGTTAAGAACTTCGTAAGGATTTTTTTTTTTTTGGATGAGTATGTATTGTACGTTTGTCATGATGAAATTATAGTTATTCCCCTATGTTGAGATTTTCGAGAAGCGTGTTATTTTATATATTATGTAAGGCTAGAAAGACAATACCCTTGACTAGAATACGAGAGTTGAGCAATATGGATGAGTGTGATATGTATCATATAAGAAATTACAAAAAATGCACCCATGATGAAATTTGTGTTGAATGCTATTGTATATGCTTCCCGCTGTGTTAGAAAGAAAGATGGGCTATTGTTATCTCCCCATTGAACTTGTTTGCTTGTATATGTCCATTATATAGTATGTGTTAGCTCTAAGTGTTTTAGTTTGTATTCTTCATAGAGAGCATGTTTATCTTCACAGAATTAGAGTGTTAGAGTTAGGTTGGCTAGATGATGTCCCAAGTCAAAATGACCTAGTAGGCTGAGTATCATGATCGCTTGTGGATGTATATATTAAAATGATGTAAAACTCACAAGAATAAGTGCAAGTATACATTATCACATGTAGCAAGTAATAAGTAAATTATCGATTCCACATAGAACCTATCTTTTTGGTGAATTTAATTATTGAAAATTAAGTAATTTTTTGGGTAACATTCAAATGGGTGTTGGTGATTTTGACTACTTAAACAAAACTAAAGCAGAATGTCACCGCTGTCGGAAAATAGAAAATGATGACAAAATCAACTATAATGAGGAAGGTTCGGCTAAGAGAGATTAAATAGATAAGTTGTTGAGTTTGGTGGTAGATTTTAGCTCCTTCTAATAGATTCCCAAGCCCACTTCAGAGGGTCGTGAATGGTGATTATTTCCATAATCGTTGTCATTTCTATTAACAAGGCTCTAGGAGAAGAATTATTCATAACCCTTCTATTACACTTCAAGTCTTGTTGCTATGGAACTAGAGTATTAAGGAGAAATGTATGTAAAGTAGCTAATTAAACACACATGTAAATCATTAACAACAACTCTTTAATAAACTAAAATCATACTCTCAACATACTTAAACTATATAAAAATCTCTCGTCTCCCCTATAAGGTTTAGCTCTCCATACAAACTGAATTAAACAAAGGAATTTGCATCTCAATCATGTAAAATTGATGGAATGATAAAAGAGAATAAGGAAATAGAGAGTTATCCCGGTTTGTTGTCGTTCGTTCATGGAAGTTCCCTTCCTTGAGCTCTCATGTCCACCTCTTTGCCTTAATCAATCCTTGTTGGTCTCCTTTTCCTTCTGTTGTCAACATCTGCTGGATTAGAATTTTCTTCTTTTCTCTGGTTTCACAATCTTTCTTGATTAGGATTTTCTTCTTCTTTTCTAGTTTCACAATCTTTCATAGTAGTTTATTTCATAGCAGTTCAGAGCAGCTGTCTAATCATATTTTTCTCCCATAGTGTGGCTCCCCCCTATTTTAGGTATCCTTTTCCATTTATAATTCTTGTTTCTTCTCATTCACGGGTGAGAAAGAATAAAATCGTCCACCTAGGATGTTTTTAATTTGGTAGCCAATGATCCACGTGGACTGCTGATGTGGATTAAAATTTCCATGTCGTCCCTGAAAAGTTTGCTTTCCGGATTGCTTCAGCATTAGGGTAAGCAATTTATTTTCAGACTTGCAAGCAACGTTGTTTCCATATTTGCTACAGCATCAAAGTTCATTATAAATGTTATGGAATTTTACCAAATAACTCCATGAAGTATACAATTAAGGTCCATTTATGCAAATTGAATTTCTTTTCATATTAAACCACAATTGAATATTTTATGTATATTAATTAGAATAAATGAAGAAATTAATGAGAAAATAGTGAGTATGATTGCAAAATTAACTATAAAAGTACTTGATATAACTCTACTTTTGGAGAGTTATCATATCACAATTGTATTTTTTCAACCATGCAATGTTGTGATCTTGACACGCTCACGACAAGTCTTGAGAAAAACTCTAGCCCCATATTCAAATTTTTCTTGTCTTTGTGGCCTCGTCGAACGTTGGGCGAGGTTTGTCTTCGCCAACCCGAGTCTCACTTGCAGAATCTAAGCTTGTTCGACCACACAGACCGTTTACGCGTGCATGTTCAATCATCTACGACACAACCAACTTGCCTCTACACTAGGCCAACTCATTCAGCCTAACTTTGTCTCTATTCGATGCCAAGGTCAATCAAAGCAACATTGCATACAACATCATCTTTGTTCCCAATAAACATAGCCTATATGTCTTGATGCCATACACAGTCAAAGGGTGTCATCGTCATCACAACACACTCGGTCATGCCATCGAGAATGGGACCACGTGTTGTTCATAATCTTCAGACACCCCTAACATCAATTCATCCATATTCTATCGAGTCATTGACCTTCTCATGCCCATGCCATGTCATTTACGGATACTATACCCAATTGCGAGTGGGTAGTCCAACCTCCGACGCTTAGGCTAGGGCACAATATTGACACACTGGTGCTGTCCAGTATTGTCCTTGAAAGATCCATCTGAAAGGAAGTTGCCTGAGACACTCGTCTTGCAACAATCGCTCTCATTGTGACACACGCATGTGTCACAAAGTAGCTCGCTTAGGCCACAAGGCTTAGGAGTGGTGGAAAGCTGACACCCTGCCTCCCCCTACAGTACATTGTGAGCAATTTCTAAGCTAATGGGTGTAGACATGATTTTGATGAACGAACATATGATGTTATGGAGCGTCCTTTTGGTGTTCGATTGACACCAAATTTCGTGAGCTTTCATATTTCACATGGACAAACTTGACTTTAAAACTGCATGTCTAAATTTCCTTCAAAATCTCGACTTTCGAGGTTAAGACTTGGGGGCCTACTTACCCTTCAACAAGTCTATCTTTGACGTTCATATCTACCCGGTGTCCCTATCTTGCTTATGCCTCATTTTATCTTCAATGCATACGTTATATGGTGTGTTGGATGATGTACCGTCCTTCTCGGTCGCATCATGGATTCTTCTATATTTTCCGCACATGACTGGATGAGCCCCTCTTTTGTTGCCATTTGGCTTAACTCAACATGAGGCTCACAACCTATTCACTTCGTAGTATGGTTGTGACACTGAGCATCTTAGGATCGTGAGCGACGTTCAGAGGGTCTAGATCCTAGTGCTCCAAACTAAGAAAGACTTGAGGATATGAACAAAGCAGTCGGGAGTTAGATGTCCACGTTAAGCTACATAGCTACCCTAGGAAACCAATAGAGCTCCTCAGTTCCCAGATATGACAAAGGTGAAGTTTGGTATTGTGGATCACCTGCTTAGGTGATCGATAGGAATATCTCCCTAGTAAAGCATGCATGAGAGAGCTTAGTTAAGATTAGGGCGTTACAACTAGTGCGGTTTTCATGTTGACCTAGGTTAGTCGTTTCTAGTAGACCTTGCACCCCAAGATCGCGAGCGATTAGAAGTTTAGAGTTGTATGCACCAAGAGATTGGTTTGGCCCAAGGAGCTAATCTCGAACGTCATGGTTTGTGGGTTGGGTTCGTCAGCTAATGTCCCATGGATGACAATCAGGCTAGCACTCACCTTTTGGTCCCTACTAGGTACGGAGTCTATGGAGGTAGCGCCTCATCTTCGGATACTAGATATTGTTGCGTAGGTTAAGCTAGCTACCAAAAATCGTGCACAACAAGAGCAATACACATTGAGCCTAGAGTAAAATCTCATGGTCACCTGCCTAGTCATGGATGTGATGAGAGCCTACAAGTAGGTTGCTTACCGAGTGTATTTTTATATTCACTCCTTTCCCCTTTATTTTTCATGCTTTTGCAGGCTACTGATCGAGGTAGAGGAGCATTCAAGAGTTGTGCGGTCACAGAAGGGGTCATTACAGAGCTTCAGTTCATTTTTACATTTTGAAGTCTTTTGTATTTCATTGTACGATTATATCCCAAACTCATTTCCTCTATTTTGAATATCACCTTCTTATAGTTGGATTTAATTTTAGTGTTGTTCTCTTTATTTCAATTTAAATTTTATTGGATTTTCGTCTTTTATTTTATTTATTTTTGCTTTCGTCTTTTTGGTCACCGTATGTTTTATAATATGTTTTTACCTTTTTTTTTTTTTGAGGAATTGAATTAAATATTGAATAAAAACATCCAATTGGGCACATAACAAATAAAAATATAAAACATATTAAAATTTACTGTT
Organism: Cucurbita pepo subsp. pepo; assembly: GCF_002806865.2. Taxonomy (NCBI): domain Eukaryota; kingdom Viridiplantae; phylum Streptophyta; class Magnoliopsida; order Cucurbitales; family Cucurbitaceae; genus Cucurbita; species Cucurbita pepo. Next base: position 10,945,630 of record NC_036638.1, read on the forward strand.
GATCTTATCATTTGCAATAAAGTTTATCTAAATATTAACTAGTAATGCATTTATTTAGTTTAAAATATGAACGAGGTATTATAGTAATTAAAGTGTTCATAAATTATTGTAAGTTACATTATTTGTTTTCTTATTTTTGTTCCACTCGACTAACTTTTTCATTCCGGCCTTACTTTATTCAAATGAGATTAATAATTACTTCGTCTAGTGTCTATATGTTCACTTATAATTTATTTTTTATTTTTCATGAAATTGTAAACTTAATAATAATATTAGATTTGTTTGAGGAAACTTTTATAATCCATCCATCTTAGACATTATTTTTTAAAAGTATTTTTATTTTATTTTATAAAAAGCATGAGTGATGCTTGAGTAACGTTTGACATAAGTTTTTTGCATTAAAGTTAAAAAATAAAGTATTGGGAGAGAATAAAAGTATTCCTTTTAGTTAAATAATTAATCTTATACTTTGACTAAACTAAATATATGTCGTTATAAATTAAGTTGATTTGTTACTTTAACATTTTTTTATTAAATTATAACAAATATAATACAATCTTGTTCGAGAAGAAAAATCTTTATTTTCTTTCTCATATGAAATAGGTCATCGGTTTTATATATAAAAAAGTTCTTAGTATTAATATTTGGGGCACGTGTTCTAATTTTTAAACAACAAGAATAATCTTTTTGGTTTGCACCTCAAAGAGGAATAAGGCTGTGAAGGCAAACTAAGTTTGATTAGTATAAAAGAGTAAATATGGGGTTGAGGTTTGTTCATCTTCAAACTTTCCTCACAAACAAATATAACATTGGTATAACAATGTTTATCCCCAAGCTTCAAGCATCCATGGCTAAGTATGAAGCAAGTGAGATGATCAAGAAGTATCCTAGAAATGGTGATGATGTTCAACTAAAATCTTTCAGTGGTATTGCTCGAGATTCAACTCAAGTCAACCATCAAGGCAAGATATCGAAAATTCTAAAAGATAACAAGAATGTTGGGCTCAAGCTTAGTTCAAATGCTCATCCAAAGACATCTAAGTTGCAATTTAGTCGAGAGCAGATGAAGGAGATCTTTAGATATCATGATAGCGGGTTTTCTCAATTTAAGGGAGCTAACAAAAGCTTTTGCTTTTCTAGGCTCCATTATTCCATTTGAGAAAGCTTCCTATGGCATGTCATATGCTGATGCAAATAAAGATGGCCTTATCAGCGAGGCTGAACTTGACAAACTCATTGATTATGCCGAGAAATTTATGAAGAGGAAATAAGCTTTTAGACTACATTCCCTTGTATGTCATGCATGGTAATTGTCATATGTGATAAAAATAAAAAATAAAAGTGTTTATTTTCTTTTTATTTTAGCAAATTTCATAAAAAAAAGTGTTTGTAATTTTGTTTCAATCGATAACAAAATAATAACAATAATAATAAAATAAAAAAATATAATAAAAAATTGTTTCTTCTTCTACTAATTCTTCTTTTAGTACTTGGAACGATCAAATCGATCACCCTTATATTAAGTATTTGAATGCTTTGGAGAATTGTCTCTTATGTTTCTCGTGTTATACTGCCCATTTAGGGTTGTAGTGATGTGTTTCATTCTAAAGGGGTATGCATTAATATTGTTTGTGGATATCCTGAGCACAACACTTCTGTTGAGAGTAAGCATAAATACTTGCATAATGGTGATTATGCTTTTGTTTCTTTCGATCGTACTTGTCTATTCAATTATGCGGAATGTGCTTTGGAAGCTACTTTCAAAATTAACCTTACTCGTTTCGTTGTTCTTGATTGAAAGACATCATTCTCACGTATTCTAAATTAACCTTATTCGTTTCGTTGTTCTTGATTGAAAGGCATCATTCTCACGTATTCTAAATTAACCTTACTCGTTTCCTGGTTCTTGGTTGAAAGACATCATTCTGGCAAGAATTTTTATTGTGATTCAATTAGCACATTTTTTGTAACTTTGTTTCTATTGCTAACAAATTCCTCAAAACTTTGCTTAAGTCACCCAAAAAATTTCCCAAATTTCCAAAGTGTTACCCTTGTGAGAAGAAGTATACTCTATTTCATCAATTTGTAATGACCGTAGATTTCTACTAATCTAAAATCCCTACAATCATTTGACCTAAGCTCTTATGCAAAATTTAACTCTTAAAACATCATCTTCAATGCATAACTCCATGGTAAAACATAATATAGTCATTGAAAAAACACTATCATCATGGTCTTACACGTTAGAAAACATAATTTAGAAACAAATTAAAAAAAAAATAATTTAAACATGAAATGCATGACAACCTATTCGAACATAAGTCCAAGAATAAAAACATGCTACTGCCTATGCATTTGTCATGGTCTCGGATTGCAATGACGTCGTCAGTCGTACAGGTGCGCCTTGCCTTTACCAGAAAATGATGTACCACACTGCCTGAGTATTTCGAAGAATACTCAGTAAGTGACCCTATTATAGGGGTCGTGATATTGCAAACACATGCAAGCCATGCTCTAGGGATCTATCATTAAAAACATCATAGGAGTGGCCTGCAGTCAGGACTAAATTGAATGTTTAGTACTTTCCTACACACAACCCACACGTGCGAGAGTGAATCCTCAGGCGGTTTGCACCCCCCTGGACACATCATAATCGACCTAGTTGTCCGTAGCGACTTCTAGATGTCAACAGACCCCTGAGTGTCATGTGCGGCATGATCACCATCATCATCGTAATGTACGCGTCCGTACTCATCATCGTAAAAGGGGAAGTAGCCCAATGTTTTTGTATACACAGAATGCATGTGGTCTCTATGGTTTCTCATCTTTAGAACGTCTTTATGACACAATCCTAATTCTATCATTATATTACGATAAGTAATATATGTGCATCAGTCTTCATACTTTCATCATCATTATCATTAACGTGGGTTGCTCTTGTGGAGTAGTTTGGCTCCCTTGTGGAGTAGTTTGGCTTGGAGTAGGTCCCTATTATGTCTTAGTCTCAAGGACCTGAGCAAGAGGTTGGGTCATTCTTACATCGGATGCTCCTTCCGTAGAATTTTTGAATGCCAGCCTCTGGCTTTGGTGACTTGTAGCAGTCCCCTTCTTAGGTGCCATGTCCCGTGACTTGTAGCAGTCCCCTTCTTAGGTGCCATGTCCCTAACTTCTCCTGTAAGAACACAAAATATAATAAATTAAGGACATGATTAATGGCCCTCACTCCAAGTTTTGCTTCCATCTATGACCGGCTCCTAGTTCCTTGAAAAAAATAATGATAAACATGTTGTGAGTAAAACTCACTAAGTAGCCTACTTGTAGGCTCTTAATCGTGACCTTGAGCTAGAATATGATTTTTTGGTACATTTTGAAGAACTAAAACTTAGAGGTTATCATGTCGTGCCTCGTATATTCGCCCTGAAAACTTTTCTAAAGTAACCCTTACTTTTTATTTCTCCCCAATGAGCGCATAAGTGGTGCGGTCATAATTGTTGCATCTTGCTAGCAAATCGTGATGTAGGACATCTCATTTAGGTGGGAGAAATGGTAGGCCCACCATAGCATCCTGCACATGATACATATTGCAAAGAATCTTACCTAAAGAGGAATAGAGGTCTCGTGGTACACCTCGTAATGGGAGACAAATGGTTACTTCGGGCATGATCCAAGCAAAATGTTAAGTATGCTATTCACATAGTCGTAGGTGTTTTCTTGGATTTTTGATGAATGTAGGTTTATGCATAACATTCTGGGTTAGGCTTGGAACTCTAAAGGTCTCCCTAGGAATAGCCTAACTTGATCATGTGAGCGTAGAATCTTATTAGCGATCGAGGATACATGTGGGCATGAGTACCTCATTTAGTTATACGGGTCGTTATGGATGTTTTTCCCATGTCTTAGTTCGGCTATTAAAATTCTTGCAATGACTTCCAAACTTCACTACCTTAAGATAAGGATTCATACAAAATTTCACAATATTTAGAGGTAATTATGGTCTTAATCAGTAGGTAGTGATCCTTAGGGATATTATGGTCATTTTACCTTATTTCTTGGTTTACCTACTTATCCTTATCCAGTGACCACAAAATTTTATATATGCCCTCATCATACTGCAATAAGTCCAACATTAAAATTTTGTAGTCGCGCAGTTCATTTATTAGGTTATTTGNTTTTTTTTTTTTTTTTTTTTTTTTTTTTTTTTTTTTTTTTTTTTTTTTTTTTTTTTTTTTTTCATATGAAAATACAACAGATTCCTACGAGTATTTCTTAAGAAAAGTTCAAGGTGGCTACTTACCTCTCGTCTGGTGTTTGGGACTCTGTTTCTTGAACTTTCGATACTCATTTTCTTCCTAAGCTTCTGCTTAAGTCTAATTTCTAGAATCATTGAGAATTTCTTTAGAACCGACTAGAAAGGAATTCAATTTGATGAAAAACTAAGGAGGGTCGATTTTTGAGCTGACGTGGTCGATTTCAGTTGAACCAGCCACATCATCGTCATCTTCCTCCCACAGGGGAAGAAGACGCTGCGTGGCAATGCTCCTCCATCTCAAAATAGAGTCCATTAGCCCATTCCAGAGCCTTTCTCCCATTAATTCCTTCATGAAACTTAAAGATAAATTGTCAAGAAAGAGTCTCGGATTAATATCTCACCTACTCGTGATCTACTTGTGATCTACACCGTAATTTATAGAAGCCGGGAGAAAATTTGTTTTGTTACTGGGGCAAACCCAAGTGATATTGTAATTGGTTACAACGATGCAAGAGATATCAGTCCAGCCTTCTTCACCAAAGTCTCCCTTATACTTCACTTCAACTAGACGGATGATCTTAAAAAGACAAAAGACATATGGACGTGGTTGAGGCAAATTTGAGTTTCTTTCCTTGGATTGCAAATCAAACCAAAACGCGTTTTTTCCTTTTATGGCGCAGCTTGACTTAGATCATTTTAGGCCTCGACTGCTTCATTAAACATACTCAATTTAGTCCAATCAAACTATTGGAATCATTAATTTTGGACATTAAGGGTCGTAAGCAAGAATTTGAGTTTAATCCTCAAATGTTACTCGATATCGAATTTCTTTGATTACACATGTTCCTTAGGTTGTCTCTCTTCACAGCTTTCTTAAAAAATGAAACTTATGCATGCAGAAATCAATTGGGATAGATCTTGTACGGTGTATATGTTTGTAAACTCGGATTGGATTTCGAGAACTCCTTTGAGCTTCCTTCAATGGCAGACAGAGTAGGGGTAATAAGATAGGGCCGTTTTCGAAGCTTCCTTCATTTACCAAACTTATGGGTAATCTTCCGTAGAACATGTAGGAACAAGTTTGAAAAGGAAAGATAGATTGTAGCTTCTGAATTTGAGGTTAATTCGAGAACACGATACCGAAAATCTAAACGCTCATAACTCACAATTGAGGTCTCGATTGAACTCGTTTCCTACTCCTATTAGTTGCCCCTACTCCATAATTTATAGATGAATGATCCACCACCATTGAAACGTCCAGAATCACCACAATTTTATTCTTGAGTTTTCTAGATCATTCTTTGGAATTATCTGCTTCAACCATGGCCTTACCGACCTTGGTTTTGAATTTTAGCCCTTGGATTTTATGACCTCTTAATTTTCTAGATCATATCCAATTTTGGAGGACATCCAATGACTGAGATTTGAGTTTCTGATGATTTTGTGCATAGGATCATTGTGGATAATCTCATTCTAGTTAGAGTGGCATTTTCGTAATTATCCATTTTGTCGGTGGTATTTTGATAAATTGCCATTTTTTATTATTTAAATATTATTTTCTGAAAAAATCCATAATTTTTCCAAAATTTCTTCATCTGTTCTTGACGGTTTCCAGTTAGCATCTTAAAAATCTCACTCAATAAAATGTTAAACATTCCAGAAGTTTGATAAAAATTAGAAAATTCCATTTTCTCATTTTCTTTTCCAATTTTTCTTGTTTCTTTGTTTTCCAAACTTAGTACCAACCAATAAAAACTATAAACTACCCTTATTTGGAAGCCTTTTGAGTTATAAGGTGTTACAAATTCTTCTGTTTTAAATTCTTCCCTCCTTTTAATCTAGTCCTGAAACAAGTTGGGTATAAGATTCTCATCTCTTCCTCTCTTTTTCATTTGGCTTCCTCCTTAATAGTTGTTCCATAAGATCTTAACAAGGGCTATCTCCTTATTCTTTAACAGCTTGACTTCCCTATCTAGTATTTGCACTAGGTCATCCTTATATGTTAGGTCCTCTCTGAGGAAAATCGTGTCATGAGCCAACACGTGCGAAGGATCTGGGGTGTACTTCCATAGCATGGATACGTAAAATATGTTATGTACCGCAGACAAATTTGTGTGTGTTTGAAATACGTGAAATACGTTATGTACTGCAGACAAGATCAGGGTCGTACGCCCGACAAGAAAGGGGCCAAGGAGGTGTGCGAATTGACTTAACCGACTTGATAAATTCATACTCGCATGTGTGAACCGTGTGTACAACAGTATATACACATCCAATTATCCTGTTTAGAATAGCCGCCTAAGGAATATAAACTTGTATGAATGGTTCCACTCTTGATTATGTATGTTTGCATCTAACCCCAATAGTGGGGTCTAGTGAGTGTTTCTTAAAATACTNTTAAGAGGATATTTTCCAGTGATAATTAGCTAGAATATATATGAGATATTTAGGGAGTTGTTAGTATAGATTTGATGANGTCCCAGCACTGGCACCAGGTATCCCCTTCATCATTACCTTTCATTCTCTCATTTTTCTCCTACTCAATGTGCTTTTCTAGCTCTTATTACATTCNCGATCCCAATTCTATTTCTATTTCTCATTCTTAACATGGTATCAGAGCACCGATCTTGGTGTTCTTAAATATCAAAATTTCCGTTATGGCGGAATCAGCCAAATCCAGCATCAAAATTTTGGAGGNCTGGTCATAAAGCTATTGGTTGTCGCTGGGTGTACAAAATTAAATACAACTCTCATGGTTATGTTGAACGTTATAAAGCTCGATTTGTAGCAAAGGGATACACTCAGGTTGAAGGTGTTGATTANGTTGATTTAACACATCCTTACTATATTCATCACTCTGATCAACCAGGATATTCTCNCCAGGATATTCACTTGTTCCAATCAAATTAAATGGAGCAAATTACCAATCCTGGAGTAAATCAGTTATGCATGCTCTTATTGCCAAGAAGAAAATTGGTTTCATTGATGGCACAATTGAGGAACCGTCCCAAGATGCAAATTCAACCGAACTATGGAATGAGTGCAACAGTATGATAATATCTTGATTAACTCATTCCGTTGAAGCAGATATCGCTAAAGGCATTATTCACGCNCAAAATCTGAAACTTTCTTCAACAGAAGGAGAAAAGTTGAATGATCCAAGTAAATACAGACGGTTGGTTGGCAGATTAATATATTTAACCGTTACTAGGCCTGACATAGTGTATTCAGTTCGTATGCTTAGTCAATTTATGCATGAACCAAGAAAACCACATTGGGAGGCAGCTCTTTGAGTTTTGAGATACATCAAAGATACTCCTGGTCAAGGACTTCTACTACCATCTGAAAATAACTTGAGATTACAAGCATATTGCGATTCAGACTGGGGTGGTTGTCGAACTTCCAGACGGTCTATTTCTGGGTTCTGCATTTTTCTTGGAAACTCAATTATTTCTTGGAAGTCAAAAAAACAAACCAATGTGTCCAGATCATCAGCAAAAGCCGAGTATCGAGCTATGGCAAATACTTGTTTAGAGTTAACTTGGTTAAGATACATTCTTCAAGACTTGAATGTTCCACTGTCCGAACCAACATTATTATATTGTGATAATCAAGCAGCATTACATATAGCAGCCAATCCAGTTTTTCACGAACGTACGAAACACATTGAAATAAATTGTCATATAGTTCAAAANCCTACTACTTCGTCATCTCTTCCACCTTCTCTAGATTCGCCCACTAATTCCAATCCTATCCCACCTGATACATCAGCTCCACTCCGACGTTCTACTCGTACTAAACAGCCTCTAGCTTGGCATAAAANTTTGACTTTTTGAAGGACAAGTTGGGTGTGATCGACATACACCCTCCAACTTGAGGGGGAGTATAAGAGGATATTTTGGAGATATATTTTAATAATTAGTTAGAATATATCTGAGATATTTAGGGAGTTGTTAGTATAGATTTGATTAACAGTATATTTTATTTATTTACAAGATTTAGTTAGTTATATATATTTTTTTCTATTTTTAGGTATTACTTGATAGTTTGTATCCTATTTAAACGGGGTAAACTTGAATGAAGATCATACTTTTGATCCCAATTCTATTTCTATTTCTCATTCTTAACAAATACTCAAACGCTACTTTTATTTTAGGTAAATCCATGTCAATGTTTTAAGATGAAGTTTATGTTTTAAGGAGTTTAAATGCCTATTTGTGCATAGAAATGATTACGCCATGATGACGACGACGACTCTAGGTAAGTAGAAATTTAGGGTCGTTACATCTGTTGTCCTCTGGACGTCGTTACGGCAAGCTAGCTCGACAATGAGGGGTCTAGGGGGTGTGAACCTCCTGGGGATCCACACTCACACATGTGGGTCATTTGTAGGCAAGTACTACACATCCAATTTTGCCTTGACTGGAGGCCACCCCTATGATGTTTTTAATGATAGGTTCTTAATCATGAGTTACGTGGATTTACTTTCCCTAAACCCGGTCAGTTATAGAGTATTTCTTAAAATACTCAAACCATTTGCATCTTCTATTTCAGGTAAAGGCAAGGAACTCTTATACGGCTGATGACAACATCACAAGCCGATACTATGACACATACATAGGATAGGTATATTTATTTTCTTAGACTTACGTTAGAATATGGTGTTTTTATCATGTTTATTTGTTTTATTTAGAAATTTATTATGCTCTTTAAAGATATTTTTGAATACGTAAATTCATGACAATGTTTTATCTTAAAGTTTTAATTGATTATTTCCGCACAAGTGAACATGTTATATATACGGTAGCGACTTTAGACTATAAAAAATCTAGGGCGTTACATTAAAATAGCGAGAGTGTTATCTCTTAAAAAAAAAAAATAAATAAACAAATTGCACCAGGTCATTGAAATAAGAGAATATGTGATGTTTAATAACTTTTAACAAAATCTTAGAATTGCCAAGAATAGGGTGGGACATGTATTACCCAAAAAACTTTGATGTCTATCGAAACTTTATTAAAGATATAGATTTGGATATAGATTTGTGTGAGTAAACTTCTATAATTCGTCTATTTTAGACATTATTTTTAAGTATTTTATTTCNTTTTTTTTTTTTTTTTTTTTTTTTTTTTTTTTTTTTTTTTTTTTTTTTTTTTTTTTTTTTTTTTTTTTTTTTTTTTTTTTTTTTTTAAGAGAATAAAGTGCTTAGAAAAGGAAAAAAATATATTCTTTTAACTAAATAATCAATCTTATAGTTTGACTAAATGGTAAATTAAGGTGATTTGTTATTCTATTTTTTTTTTTTTATTATTATTAAGTTATAACCCTTTTGAAATCACTATTTAAAATCTTATCTAACGGTAATACAATCTACAATCAAGTTAGAGAAAAAAAATATTGTATTCTTTTTTCATATGAAACACGTTCTTAATTTCATGTGTAAAGCAATATTTTAAAATATTTTAACAATAATATTTTTCCTTGATTCAATGTTGAGAGGAATAAGGCTGCAAAGGCAAACCATTGAGTAGTATAAAACACTAAATATGGGGTTGAGGTTTGTTCATCTTCAAACTTTCCTTACAAACAAATATAGCATTGGTATAACAATGTTATCTCCAAACTTCAAGCTTCCTAAGTACGAAGCAAGTGAGATGATCAAGAAGTATACTAGAAATGGTGATAATGTTCAATTAAAAGCTTTCCGTGGCATTGCTCAAGCTTCAACTCAAGTCAACAATCAAGGCATGGTATCGGAAATCCTTAGAGATAATAAGAATGTCGGGCCCAAGCTTAGTTCAAATACTCAACTAAAGTCATCTAATATGCAATTTAGTCGAGAGCAGATGAAGGAGATTTTTAAATATCATGATAGCGACAAGGATGGTTTTTTCAACCTAAGGGAGCTAACAAAAGCTTTTGCTTTTCTAGGCTCAATTATTCCATTTGAGAAAGCTTCCTATGGCATCACATATGCTGATGCAGATAAAGATGGCCTTATTAGCGAGGCTGAACTTGACAAACTCATTGATTATGCCCAGAAATTTATGAAGAAGAAATGAGCTTCTAGACTACATACCCTTGTATTTCATGTATGAAAGGTAGTTATGTATATGATACAATAAATAAATAAATAAATATATATATATATATATATATATATATATATATATATATATATATATATATATATGTTTTTTTGAAATAAATAAATTATTTTCCTTTTATTTTAGTAGTTTTCATGAGAAAATTGTTTGGAATTTTGTTTCCCGTGATAAAAAATATATTACGTCTTCTTCGACTGATTCTACTAATGGAGTCAATCACTCTTATATTAAGCATTTGAATGTTTTGGAGAGTTGTCTCTTAAGTTTCTCGAGATTGAGGGTTATACTACATCTTTAGTTTGTCCATAACACTGATGGCTTTTGAAAAATATATTTTGTAAGTAAATAGAGATAAATGGAGTTTATTTTGGTACCATAAATTAGAAAGAAACAGGGTGGAACTGAATTGAATATAACGTAAGCTATAAAATGAGAAAATCAATAGAAAAGTAGTCTTAATTATTTCAGAAATTGAATCTTTGCTTTAATAATAATGAATGCAACTACCAATATTGTAACGAACCTAAATTTCTACATACTCGCTACTAACGTCTCATGCTCATCTATAATGCGGAAATATAACTCTTACATGAACATAATTGATAACGTAAACTTCAAAAAAACGTTTAAAACAACTTCTTTTCTGGAAAACACAGCCATGGTCTTCCGTGTTTAAATACAAAATAATTTAAAACTATGAAATGCAAAACAACCTAATCTAACTTAAGACTAAAAATTTAAATATGAATCTACCCTATGCACGTGCCACAGTCTCTGCTCGCGATGCAGCCGTCCTGCGTACAAGTTGTTGGGTTTTATGTCCTAAAACTCATAGTTTGTAAATCTCAAAGAAATTCAATATCTCAAGACTAGTTTACTCCAGATATTTCTTATAAAAAATTTAAGAAATTTGAAATATTTTCTAGGCATTGAATTTTCTCGGTCTAGAAAAGGAATTTTTATGTCTCAAAGGAAGTATGCTCTAGACATCCTTTAAGACACAGGTCTTACAGGAGCACGTCCAGACAAATTTCCTATGGAGCAAAATCTGAAACCTTCTTTAACTGAAGGAGAGAAGTTGAATGATCCAAGTAAATACAGACGGTTGATTGGCAGATTAATATATTTGATCACCACTAGGCCTGACATAGCTTATTCAGTTCGTATGCTTAGCCAATTTATGCATGAACCAAGAAAACCACATTGGGAGGCAGCTCTTCGAGTTCTGAGGTACATCAAAGGCACTCCTGGTCAAGG